>NC_135808.1:21225007-21525007 GCF_964213995.1 Mustelus asterias | reverse complement strand
GCCGACACTGTCGTTAAGAAAGCCCATTAATGCTTCTACTTCCCCAGAAGACTAAGGAAATTTGGCATGTCAGCTACGACTCTCACCAACTTTTACAGATGCACCATAGAAAGCATTCTTTCTGTTTGTATCACAGCTTGGTATGGCTCCTGCTCTGCCCAAGACCGCAAGGAACTCCAGAATGTCGTGAATATAGCCCAATCCATCACGCAAACCAGCCTCCCATCCATTGACTCTGTCCAGACTTCCCGCTGCCTCGGCAAAGCAGCCAGCATAATTAAGGACTCCACGCGTCCCAGACATTTTCTCTTCCACCTTCTTCCTTCGGGAAAAAGATACAAAAGTCTGAGGTCATGTACCAACCGACTCAAGAACAGCTTCTTCCCTGCTGCTGTCAGACTTTTGAATGGACCTACCTTACATTAAGTTGATTTTTCTCTCCACCCTAGCTATAGCTGCAACACTACATTCTGCACTCTCTCCTTTCCTTCTTGATCAACGATATGCTTTTTTCTGTATAGCGCGGGAGAAACAATACTTTTCACTGTATACTAATACATATGACAATAATAAATCAAATCAAATCAAAAATCATCTTTCTCCAGTGAACTGCTGCCAGCAAACAGACTCTGAACTCTCAGAGGGTCAGGGCTGAGGGATTGCTGCACTGTCAGAGGATCAATACTGAGAGAGCGTTGCACTGTCAGATGGTCAATACTGAGGGAGTTCTGCACTCTCAGAGGGTCAGTACTGAGGGAGTGCCGCACTGTCAGATGGTCAGTACTGAGGGAGTGCTGCACTCTCAGAAGGTTAGTACTGAGGGAGTGCTGCACTCTCAGAGGGTCAGTGCTGAGGGAGTGCCGCACTGTCAGAGGATCAGTCCGGAGTGAGTGCTGCACTCTCAGAGGCGGAGTGCTGCACTCCCAGAGGGACAGTACTGAGGGAGTGCTACACTGTCAGAGGGTCAGTCCTGAGGGAGCGCTGCACTGTCAGAGGGTCAGTCCTGAGGGAACGCTGCACTGTCAGAGGGTCAGTCCTGAGGGAGCGCTGCACTGTCAGAGGGTCAGTACTGAGGGAGTGCTGCGCTGTCAGAGAGTCAGTGCTGAGGGAGTGCTGCACTGTCAGAGGGTCAGTGCTGAGGGAGCGCTGCACTGTCAGAGGGTCAGTACTGAGGGAGTGCCGCACTGTCCGAGGGTCAGTACTGAGGGAGTACTGCATTCTCAGAGCTTCAGTACTGAGAGAGTGTGACACTGTCAGAGGGTGAGTACGGAGGAAGTGCTGCACTGTCAGAGGGTGAATACCGAGGGAGTGCTGCACTGTCAGAGGGCCAGGTCAGAGGAAGTGCTGCACTGTCAGAGGGTCTGTACGGCGGGAGTGCTTCCCTGTCAGAGGGTCAGTATTGAGGAAGTGCTGCACTGTCAGATGGTGAGTACTGAGGGAGCGCCGCACTGTCAGAGGGTCAGTGCTGAGAGAGTGCTGCACTGTTAGAGGGTCAAAGAACAAAGAACAAAGAACAGTACAGCACAGGAAACAGGCCCTTCGGCCCTCCAAGCCTGTGCCACTCCTTGGTCCAACGATACCAATTGTTTGTATCCCTCCATTCCCAGGCTGCTCATGTAACTATCCAGGTAAGTCTTAAACGATGTCAGCGTGCCTGCCTCCACCACCCTATTTGGCAGCGCATTCCAGGCCCCCACCACCCTCTGTGTAAAAAACGTCCCTCTGATGTCTGAGTTATACTTCGCCCCTCTCAGCTTGAGCCCGTGACCCCTCGTGATCGTCACCTCCGACCTGGGAAAAAGCTTCCCACTGTTCACCCTATCTATACCCCTCATAATCTTGCATACCTCTATTAGATCTCCCCTCATTCTCCGTCTTTCCAAGGAGAACAACCCCAGTCTACCCAATCTCTCCTCATAGCTAAGACCCTCCATACCAGGCAACATCCTGGTAAACCTTCTCTGCACTCTCTCCAATGCCTCCACGTCCTTCTGGTAGTGCGGCGACCAGAACTGGACGCAGTACTCCAAATGTGGCCTAACCAGCGTTCTATACAGCTGCATCATCAGGCTCCAGCTTTTATACTCTATACCCCGTCCTATAAAGGCAAGCATACCATATGCCTTCTTCACCACCTTCTCCACCTGTGTTGCCACCTTCAAGGATTTGTGGACTTGCACACCTAGGTCCCTCTGTGTTTCTATACTCCTGATGACTCTGCCATTTATTGTATAACTCCTCCCTACATTATTTCTTCCAAAATGCATCACTTCGCATTTATCCGGATTAAATTCCATCTGCCACCTCTCCGCCCAATTTTCCAGCCTATCTATATCCTGCTGTATTGCCCGACAATGCTCTTCGCTATCCGCAATTCCAGCCATCTTCGTGTCATCCGCAAACTTGCTGATTACACCAGTTACACCTTCTTCCAAATCATTTATATATATCACAAATAGCAGAGGTCCTAGTACAGAGCCCTGCGGAACACCACTGGTCACAGACCTCCAGCCGGAAAAAGACCCTTCGACCACTACCCTCTGTCTCCTATGGCCAAGCCAGTTCTCCACCCATCTAGCCACTTCTCCTTGTACCCCATGAGCCTTAACCTTCTTAACCAACCTGCCATGTGGGACTTTGTCAAATGCCTTACTGAAATCCATATAGACGACATCCACGGCCCTTCCTTCATCAACCGTTTTTGTCACTTCCTCAAAAAACTCCACCAAATGTGTAAGGCACGACCTCCCTCTTACAAAACCATGCTGTCTGTCACTAATGAGATTGTTCCGTTCTAAATGCACATACATCCTGTCTCTAAGAATCCTCTCCAACAACTTCCCTACCACGGACGTCAAGCTCACCGGCCTATAATTTCCTGGGTTATCCCTGCTACCCTTCTTAAACAACGGGACCACATTCGCTATCCTCCAATCCTCAGGGACCTCACCCATGTCCAAAGAAGCGACAAAGATTTCCGTCAGAGGCCCAGCAATTTCACCTCTCGTCTCCCTGAGCAGTCGAGGATAGATGCCATCAGGCCCTGGGGCTTTGTCAGTTTTAATGTTCCCTAAAAAACCTAACACTTCCTCTCTTGTAATGGAGATTTTCTCTAACGGGTCAACACCTCCCTCCGAGACATTCCCGGTTAACACGCCCCTCTCCTTCGTGAATACCGATGCAAAGTATTCATTTAGGATCTCCCCTATTCCCTTGGGTTCTAAGCATAATTCCCCTCCTTTGTCCCTGAGAGGTCCGATTTTCTCCCTGACAACTCTTTTGTTCCTAACGTATGAATAGAATGCCTTAGGATTCTCCTTAATCCTGCCTGCCAAGAACATCTCGTGACCTCTTTTTGCCCTTCTAACTCCCCGTTTGAGATCTTTCCTACTCTCTCTGTATTCCTCCAGAGCTCCATCTGTTTTCAGTTGCCTGGACTTAACGTACGCCTCCCTTTTCATTTTAATCAGATCCTCAATTTCCCTGGTTATCCATGGCTCTCGAATCCTACCTTTCCTATCTTTCCTTTTTACAGGCACATGCCTATCCTGCAGCCTTATCAATAGTTCCTTAAAAGACTCCCACATGCCAGACGCGGACTTACCCTCAAACATCCTCTCCCAATCAACATCCACCAATTCCTGCCTAATCCGGCTATAGTCAGCCTTCCCCCAATTTAGCACCCTGCCCGTAGGACAGCACTCATCCTTGTCCATTACTATCCTAAAGTTAACAGAGTTGTGGTCACTATTTGCCACATGTTCCCCTACCGAAACTTTGACGACCTGACCGGGCTCATTTCCCAGAACTAGGTCCAGTATAGCCCCCTCTCTAGTCGGGCTATCTACATACTGTTCCAAAGAACCTTCCAGTACGCATTTTACAAATTCCTCCCCGTCCGGTCCCCCAGCTCTAAGCACTTTCCAGTCTGTGCCAGGGAAATTAAAGTCCCCCACTACAACAACCCTATGTTTTCTGGACCTATCCAGAATCTCCTGACATATCCTTTCCTCCACTTCCCGTGGGCTGTTGGGTGGTCTGTAGTACACCCCCAGCATAGTGACTGCACCCTTCCTGTTTCTGAGTTCCACCCACAGCGACTCAGTACATGACCCCTCTAAGTTGTCTACCCTCTGCACCGCGGTAATACGCTCCTTAACTAATATCGCTACTCCCCCACCTTTTTTAGCCCCTCCTCTGTCTCGCCTAAAACACTTATACCCCGGAATATTCAGCTGCCAGTCCTGTCCTTCTTTTAACCAAGTTTCCGTCACCGCAACCACATCCAAATTCCGCACAAGCATTAAGGCCCTAAGTTCGTCTGTTTTACCCGTGACACTCCTCGCATTGAAGCAGATGCACTCCAGACCTCCAGGCCCAGTCAGGTCCTCCTCCTCCAGAGTGCTCCCCTTCTTAGCTAGCCTTGCCCTGGCCCCCAGCTCGACCCCAGCCTTAGTATTTACTGACCACCTGTTTTGTTCCCCACCCCCCTGCCACACGAGTTTAAATCCTGCCGAAACACTCTAGCAAAACTCCCAGCCAGGATATTTGCTCCCTTCCAGTTAAGGTGTAACCCATCCTTTCTGTACAGTTGCCATCCTGACTTGAAGATTTCCCAGTTATCTATGAATTTAAAACCCTCCCTCTTGCACCAGTCCTTTAGCCACGCGTTCAACTGTAGAATCTCCCTGTTCCGAGCCTCACTTGCACTAGGCACCGGGAGCAGTCCAGAGATTGCTACCCTGGAGGTCTTACTTTTTAGCCTAGCACCCAACTCCCTGAATTTCTCTCGTATGACCCCCCTGCTCTTCCTACCTTCATCATTTCCCCCAATGTGTACAATCACATCCGTTTGACTACCTTCCTTTTTAAATATGCTTCCTACCCTCTCGGAGACATCCAGTACCCCGGCACCAGGGAGGCAGACTACCATCCTGGATTCTCGTTCAGTCCCACAGAAGCGCCTGTCCGTGCCTCTAACCATTGCGTCCCCCACAACTATCGCTCTCCTAAACCCCTTCTTTCCCTTCCGGACCCCTGAGCCTGTCTCCGTGGAGGCGAGTACTCCCTCAGTACTGAGGGAGTGCTGCACTGTCAGAGGGTCAGTGCTGAGGGAGTGCTGCACTGTCAGAGGGTCAGTACTGAGGGAGTGCTGCACTGTCAGAGGGTCAGTGCTGAGGGAGTGCTGCACTGTCAGAGGGTCAGTACTGAGGGAGTGCTGCACTGTCAGAGGGTCAGTACTGAGGGAGTGCTGCACTGTCAGAGAGTCAGTGCTGAGGGAGTGCTGCACTGTCAGAGGGTCAGTACTGAGGGAGTGCTGCACTGTCAGAGGGTCAGTACTAAGGGAGTGCTGCACTGTCAGAGAGTCAGTGCTGAGGGAGTGCTGCACTGTCAGAGGGTCAGTACTGAGGGAGTGCTGCACTGTCAGAGGGTCAGTGCTGAGGGAGTGCTGCATTGTCAGGGGGTCAGTACTGAGGGAGTGCCGCACTGTCAGAGGGTCAGTGCTGAGGGAGTGCTGCACTGTCAGAGGGTCAGTACTGAGGGAGTGCTGCACTGTCAGAGGGTCAGTACTGAGGGAGTGCTGCACTGTCAGAGGGTCAGTACTGAGGGAGTGCTGCACTGTCAGAGGGTCAGTGCTGAGGGAGTGCCGCACTGTCAGAGGGTCAGTACTGAGGGAGCGCTGCACTGTCAGAGGGTCAGTGCTGAGGTAGTGTTGCATTGTTGCTGTGTTAGCAATGCACTGTCGGAGATGCTCAATTGCAACAAAATCAGAAAATACTGGAAAATGTCAGTAGATCTGACCGTCTCTGTGGAGAGAGAATAGAAACAATGTTTTGGGGCTGGATGACCGCTTGTCATCGCTAAAAGCAAAGAAAATCAGGAGAGATTTATACTGTAAGTCTGGGACGGGTGGCTGTAATTGGACAAAGAGAATGTAAATGAGGATGAAGAAGGCTGAGAAAGATGCTAAAAGTGTCCATTAAGCGATCAGAATGTGTGCATGGCAGAGCAGAGGTACAGATGGTTAAGGCAGTTGCCCTGGGGGGCACGGCAGGGTGAGGGGGGGGGGGTGCGGGGGTTGGCGGTGGGGGGAGGTGGTTGGGGCAGATGGAGATCGGGAATGGAGAAGTGGAAAAATGGAAGTGAGAAGGAAGGATGATAAAAATGGATGAATGAGATGAAAGGAAAAAACAAAATGAAATAAAATAAATGGAAATAGAACATTACAGCGCAGTACAGGCCCTTTGGCCCTCGATGTTGCGCCGACCAGTGGAACCAATCTAAAGTCCCTCTAATCTACACTATTCCAATATCATCCATATGTTTATCCAATAACCATTTGAATGCTCTTAATGTTGACGAGTCCACTATTGCTGCAGGCAGGGCATTCCACGCCCTTACTACTCTCCGAGTAAAGAATCTACCTCTAACATCTGTCCTATATCTCTCACCCCTCAATTTAAAGCTATGTCCCCTCGTGCTAGCCATCACCATCCGAAAAAAAAGGCTCTCACTATCCACCCTATCTAATCCTCTGATCATCTTGTATGCCTCTATTAAGTCACCTCTTAACCTTCTTCTCTCTAACAAAAACAACCTCAAGCCCCTCAGCCTTTCCTCATACGATTTTCCCACCATACCAGGCAACATCCTGGCAAATCTCCTCTGCACCCTTTCCAACACTTTCACATCTGTTGAACTCAATGTTCAGTCCGGAAGGCTGTAAAGTGCCTGATCCGAAGATGAGGTGCTGTTTCTTTGGTTTGCGTTGGTGTTCAGTGGGACATTGCAGACCGAGACCTTCCTGTGCCTTGCTGCTTCAACACACCACCCTGTTGTCCTGTCCACATGTCTGTCCTTGGCCTTTTGCAATGTTCTAGTGAACCCAAATGCAAACTGGAGGAACAGCACCTCACCTTCCGATTGGGCACTTTACAGCCTTCCAAACTGAACATTGAATTCAACAACTTCAGAGCATGAACCTTCTCCTCCACCTTCACCCCATTTCCATTTATTTTGTTTCATTTTGTTTTTTCCTTTCATCTCATTCATCCATTTTTATCATCCTTCTTTCTCACTTCCATTTTTCCACCTCGCCATTCCTGATCTCCATCTGCCCCAACCACCCCCCCTCCCCGTGCCCCCCAGGGCAACTGCCTTAACCATCTACACCTCTGCTCTGTCATGCGCACATTCTGATCGCTTAATGGACACTTTTAGCACCTTTCTCAGCCTTCTTCATCCTCATTTACATTCTCTTTGTCCAATTAAAGACCCCTCGAACCCTCATAATATAAATCTCTCATGATTTTCTGTGCTTGTAGCTCTGATGAAGGGTCATCCAGACTCAAAATGTTGGGCAGGATTTTACGGCCTAGCTCGGGCGAGATCTCCCCGAGGCCAAAGGAGATTTCCGTTGTGGGACCCTCCGATAGACTGGGACTTTTCTCTCTGGAGTGTAGAAGGCTGAGGGGTGACCTTATAGAGGTCTATAAAATAATGAGGGGCACAGATCAGCTAGATAGTCAATATCTTTTCCCAAAGGCAGGGGAGTCTAAAACTAGAGGGCATAGGTTTAAGGTGAGAGGGAAGAGATACAAAAGTGTCCAGAGGGGCAATTCTTTCACACAGAGGGTGGTGAGTGTCTGGAACCAGCTGCCAGAGGCAGTAGTAGAGGCGCGTACAATTTTGTCTTTTAAAAAGCATTTGGATAGTTACATGGGTAAGATGGGTATAGAGGGATATGGGCCAAATGCGGGCAATTGGGATTAGTTTAGGGGATTAAAAAAAAGGGCGGCTTGGACAAGTTGGGCCGAAGGGCCTGTTTCCATGCTGTAAACCTCTATGACTCTAATTCCGGGTCTGGCGAGTCTGGAGTTCAGGCCGCTGACGCTATTCTCACTGTGGAGATGCCGGCGTTGGACTGGGGTAAACACGGTAAGAAGTCTTACCTTCTTGGAAATCCTCTCCACTTGGAGCCGGCAGTTTGCCCTGTCAATGGTAGTCATGACTTCTTACTCTATTCTCTCTCCACAGATGCTGTCAGACCTGCTGAGATTTTCCAGCATTTTCTGTTTCTGTTTCAGATTCTACACCGTTTTGTTTTTATGTTCAAATGCAATATTTAACAATCGATTTTCTCAACTGAGTGTCAAAAAAATCGATTGCCAGAATTTAGAATAAAAGCTTTCGCCCCACAGCCCGTCCCCCCTGCCTCCCCCCCGTCCCCCCACCCCCCACCGCCCCCTCCCCAACGTGTCCTGAAACCAATATTTCTTCCCTCAACTCTCATGATTGTGACGGATGAGTTGATCATTTTCGTTGGAAATGTATTCAAGTTTAAATATTCATCAAACAGCCCAGTGAAAGTGGCCCCCTGAGCAATTAGTTAAAGGTTAGCATGTTACCTTTAAGATTAATATCGTCGGCTGGATAATGATGTGAGTTGATAAATTCTGGGAGATAAATACGCCAGTGAAGAGTGTGAGTGCGGTGAGAGTCTGGGGAATGGGATCAGAGACAGGGTGAATGGTAAAGATTAGACAATCAGGAAAACTGACCCTGTAACTTGTCAAATACAGTAAGAAGTTTAACAACACCAGGTTAAAGTCCAACAGGTTTATTTGGTAGCAAAAGCCACACAAGCTTTCGAGGCTCTTGTCAAATAACCATGGGCAGCAATGGACACCACCCACTGGAGATAACGGGTTAAATTATCAGACTATAAACTTTATAGCATGTCTATTTCATTGGCTGGAAAGCGGTTCGAGAGGTGGCGAAAGGCGCTTTACCAATGCAACTGTTTTCTCTCTTTCGCGGCTGTGAGCCGGAGCTGGGCTGCGTTCACACCTAATTCTCATTCAGAATGAGGAGAATTTGTGTATTCCCTGGAGACGGGCAGTAAATGAGGGCAGTGTTCAGATTCCCTTCTGCCCCCTCTCCCCGACTCTCACCCTCCCTCAATTCCTGCTTTTCCTTTCTATTTGGGTGGAGCAGGGACCGCCCAGGGTCCAATGCCATTGAGCTCAGTTCAATTCTTCACTGTCCTGTTCGCAGATTGACAATCCAGGGAAGTGAGCTGAGCTGAGAATTCAGGAACTGGGATTAACATCACTCGGTGTGATCCCAACCCCCAGTGCTTCCACATCCCGGGAGGAATCCTGTCACTCCCGCTCTCAAACCACTTTCTTACTCCTTGTTTCTATCGGGCTGAATCTCCTTCCCTCCCCCTCCCTGTGGCTCCTTGTCGTCCTGCGATTCACAGTAAGAAGTTTAACAACACCAGGTTAAAGTCCAACAGGTTTATTTGGTGTTTATTTGGTGTTAACCTGGTGTTGTTAAACTTCTTACTGTGTTTACCCCAGTCCAACGCCGGCATCTCCACGTCCTGGGATTCACCAGTTCTGCTCCCTGCCCCTACTGGACATTATTGGTCGGCCAGGCGCTCGGATGGATATTCGACCTTGGGAGGAATCACAGGTGGAACTGATTCCGTTTCCAACCAGTGGGCAAAACTATTCAAAAGCTGAGGGGATCCGGGGTTTAATAAACAGGGGCAGAGGGTTAGAAATGTCAATCTGTATAAAGATAGGGTTAATGTATATGGAGAATAGAATGAGTGCACATGGGCATATTTTGTCCTTCCACACACACACATACGTATACACACTGGGGTATAGAAACATAGAAACATAGATGATAGGAGCAGGAGGAGGCCATTCGGACCTTCGAGCCTGCCCCACCATTCATTACGATCATGGCTGATAATCCAACTCAATAGCCTAATCCTGCTTTTCCCCCATAACCTTTGATCCCATTCGCCCCAAGTGCTATATCCAGCCGCCTCTTGAATACATGCAATGTTTTGGTATCAGCTACTTCCTGTGGTAATGAATTCCACAGGCTCACCACTCTTTGGGTGAAGAAATGTCTCCTCACCTCCGTCCCAAATGGTCCACCCTGAATCCTCAGACTGTGACCCCTGGTCCTGGACTCCCCCACGGGAATATCGTGCCTGCATCTCTATGGATAAATGAGTGGAGATCCCTCGCTCCCACACGTACAGGACTCTGCCCCTCACTCATTCCTCTGTAACACTGAGGGGAAGTCAGCCTGAGGATAGGAATTTGCAATGACATTGAGGGTCATTGTGGCGGTGGATTGAGGTGCCTCGTTTATTCCAGGCTGCAGGATTCTAGACACTGTTTGGATTCCAGCCTCCCCTCCCCACAGGCAGTTTGTGTGTGTGTGTGTGTGTGAAAGAGAGAGAGAGAGCAAAGCTTTCCCGAGTCAGCACTGACACTGAGTGAAAAGATTGCTCACTCCCTCAGTCTGCCCAGTGCTGACTTTTCCCCTGTGTCGGTGCAGTCAGTGTCGCCGCCGCTACTGCTGCCGTGGATCCGGGGGCTGGGGAGTTGTCTGGCTTTGGGGAGAAGGGACCCCGGTCTCCCCACCTCGTCTCCAGTGAAGACAGGACCCTCAGAAAACAAACCGACTCCCGCTGGGAGCTTGAAAGTGGAGCTGGTTCGGAGGCGAAGTCAAAGGCAGAAAGAATCCAGGCAGGAATTTTCCATCAGGAATAGCCGGTGAGTGAGAGAGAAAGAGGGGGAGAGAGATCGGGGGGCGAAGGGGGAGGCGGGCAGGGGAATGTATACTCTGTTACAGCCCAAGCTCATCAATTTGTTACAATGTGTGGACAGTGGGCAGACCACATCAACAACAACAATGAGGTGCATTTGTATAGCGTCCGTTAACTAGTAAAGGCTCCCAAAGCGTTTCATTGGCCAAAATGAGAGGAGCTCATCGGTGTTTAATTTTGGATGAGAGGATGAGAAAAATGAGAGGAAACGCAGAAATCGGTGTTTAATTTTGGATTGGGCAATTTCGCAACTCCGCTTTTGATTGATTTTTTTGCCTTCGGAGATCTTTTAGATCGAATCTAAGCATCACTTTACAGAACTCATTCTAAAATCCCCAGTTATTGCTGCTGCTATTCTAAGGTTTTATAACACTAACAGTTTAATTGTTGTCTGTTGTTTCTTGACTGTGGAGCAGAGATTGGGAGAGATTTCCTTTTCCACCGTTTAACATCATTAATTCCATTCGATTCCAAGTTTAGTCCGCTTTCCAGTCGGGATCGAATCCTTTGGGATATTAATGATGAAGAATGATTAAGGAGTGGGAGAGAATGATGGTGGTTCGTAAGGAGACAGCAGTTGGTGAGGAGCAGTTTGACACAGAGGATGGGATTCAGTGACAGAGTGAGTCAACACTCGCACACAGTCACACTCTACACACTCATTACACACACACAGTCAAATCCACACACTCACCACACACACAATAACATATTCCACACACTCTCTCACACCCACACACTTTCACACGCTCCCACCTACATACACACACTGCTCACGTATGCACGCACGCACAAACTCATAAAACACACTCAACTTACATACACAAACTCACGCTCATACACACAGATGCGCTCACATACACACACTCTCAGAGACACACACTCTCAGAGACACACAATCTCAGAGACACACACTCTCAGAGACACACATTCACACACATGCACCCACAAACGCTCACACACACACAAACATAGAAACATAGAAATGAGAAGCAGGAGTAGGCCATCCGGCCCTTTGAGCCTATTCCGCCATTCATTTTGATCATGGCTGATCATCGAATTCAATATTCTGATTCCCCCTTCCCTCCACATCCCTTGGTCCCTTTAGCCCCAAGAACTATATCTAATTTCTTCTTGAAATCAGATAACATTTTGTCCTCAGCTACATTCTGTGGTAGTGAATTCCACACACTCGCCACTCTCTGGGTGAAGAAATTTCTCCTCACCTCAGGTTTACCCCACATCCTCAAACTATGACCCCTGGTTCTGGACTCCCCCACCACTGGGAACATTCTTTCTGAATCTACACTGTCTAACCTTGTTAGAATTTTATAAGTTTCTATGAGATCCCCTCTCACTCTTCTAAACTCCAGTGAATATAATCCTAACTGACTTAATCTCTCCTTATATGACAGACCTGCTATCCCAGGAACCAGCCTGGTAAGTCTTTGCTGTACTCCCTCTATAATAAGGACATCCTTCCTCAGATAAGGACACCAAAACTGCACACAGCACTCCAGGTGTGGCCTCACCAACACCCTGTACAATTGCAGCAAAACATCCCTATCTCTCTACTCAAATCTTCTCACTATGAAGGCCAATGTACCATTTGCCTTCTTTACTGCCTGCTGTACCTGTGTGCTTACTTTCAGCGACTGATGCAGAAGGACTCCAAGGTCTCATTGAGTATCCACCTCTCTCAATTTACACCCATTCAAGTAATAATCTCTCTCCCGATTATTGCTACCAAAGTGGATAACCTCACGTATTATACTGCTTCTGCCATGCAGATGCCCACACACTCCAATCATGCTGAAGCATCTCTGCATCCTCCTCACAGCTCACCCTCCCACCCAACTTTGTATCATCTGCAAATTTGGAGATAATACATTCAGTTCCCTCTTCCAGGTCATTAATATGTAATGTGAACAGTTGGGGTCCTAGCACAGATTCCCACGGAACTCCACTAGTCACTGACTGCCAATCAGAAAAAGACCTATTTATGCCAGCTCTTTGCTTCCTATCTGCTAAGCATCTTTCTATCCATCTCAAGACATTACCTGCAATACCACATGCTTTACCTTTACATTGTAGTCTTTTATGTGAGACACATACAAAGACACACATCACACTCACATACAAACACTCACATATGCAAACTCACACACACTCACATGCACACTCGCAAACACTCACCCTCACTCACATAAACACACTCACAAACACACACACACACAGATATATATAAATATACACACTTACTTACACTCGCATACCCATGCCCACAAACACTCACACAGCAATGAATAGAATCCTTTCCACTCTGTTCAGTCCTCAATGTAGATTCAATCTCCTCATGCAATTCCAACATCACTGCTGTTAAACAAGTGATTTTCATCCCGAGAACCCATTTCGCCAACTCAGGGTGGTTCAAAGCACTGTACAACCAATGAATCAGTTTTCTGAGGTGTTGTCACTGTGTTAATGGTGGAAATTCAGCAGCCTGTTTATACACAGCAAGATCCCACAAACAGCAATGTGATACAAAGAGCAGGCCATCTGTTTATTCAGTGAGTCTCGGGACACTGACCATGTTGGTGCCTGAGGAATTCTCACTGGGAAACTGATCCCAGTGTAGGAGGTCTGGACAACTCAGAAAGTCAAAGGGATCTGTCAAGGAACATCATGGATGGGGAGATAGGCTGGAGGAGGCCATTCGGTCCATCATGCCTGTGCTGGCTTTTTATTACTTATTCAATCAGTCCCACTTGCTCTTTCCCCATATTCCTGTACGATTGGGACATCAGCCAGCTTTCCCGGGAAGAATAGAAACAGCGACAGGAACAGATCACTGAGGTAGTTCAGACATCAGGCCTGAGCCCTGGACTATCGTCTCCCCTCCAACGCTTCACATTTGGCATATT
Source organism: Mustelus asterias (assembly GCF_964213995.1). Classification (NCBI taxonomy): domain Eukaryota; kingdom Metazoa; phylum Chordata; class Chondrichthyes; order Carcharhiniformes; family Triakidae; genus Mustelus; species Mustelus asterias. The sequence goes on along the minus strand of NC_135808.1, from coordinate 21,511,444 downwards.
TTTATGTAGTAACAGCACTTTTCACAACTCAAACATCTGCTGAATATCAGACAATTTGATTCGGGCAGTTTAAAAGTGAAGTTGAAGTTCCGGCGGTCTTTAGGACCACGCGGAATCCCCAGGTGGAGCGGTTCCAGTCTGTTCCTGGATTCACTTTTCAATCTGTGAATCTCCGGCCCCCGGAGCAGCTTTTCACTTCTCTGTTTCCATCTATCTCCATCTCTCTGTCCTCATCTCCATATCTCTATCCCCATCCATCTCCATTTTCATATCCCTATCTATCACTCTCTCCCCATCTCTCTATCTCCAGCTCGCTATATCCATCTCAATCTACCTGTCTCTCCACCTCCACCTCTCTCCATCTCAATATTCCTATATCTCCATCTCTCTTTCCAGTTATCTTTTTTTTCCATCTCAATTTCTTTATCTCTAAGCCTCTTTTTCTCTATCTATCTCCCCTCTCTCACTCTACCCTTCTCTCATTTCCATCTCCCTCTCTTTCTATCTTCCTCCTCTTCCCCCCTCTCATCCCTTTTCCTCTCTCTCACCCCACTCTCTCTCCTCGCACCTTTCCCCTCCTCTCTCTCCTCTTTTTCCCTTTTCCAGTCTCTCACCGCTCTCACTTTCTCCTCTCTATTCCTCTTTCAATCTCACCTCTCTTCTCCTCCCCTCTCCCTCCCGTTCTTTGATTCACCTTTCCCTTCTCCCTCTATCTTTCTCTCTTCCCCCTTTCACCCACTCTCACCATCCTTTCTCTCCCCTCTATCTCCCCTCTCCCCGTCTCCCCCTCCCCCATCTCCCCTCGCCCCATCTCCCCTCTCCCCATCTCCCCTCTCCCCATCTCCCCTCTTCCCTATCTCCTCTTCCCCCATCTCCCCTCTCCCCCATCTCCCCTCTCCCCCATCTCCCCTCTCCCCCATCTCCCCTCTCTCCCATCTCCCCTCTCCCCCATCTTTCCTCTCCCCCATCTCCGCTCTCCCCATCGCCTCTCTCCCCATCTCCCCTGTCCCCCATCTCCCCTCTCTCCCATCTCCCCGCTCCCCCATCTCCCCTCTCCTCCATCTCCCTTCTCACCCCCTCTCTCCCCTCTCCCTCCTTCCTCTCTCCCCTCTCCACCCTCCCTCTCTCCCCTCTCCCCCTCCCTCTCTTCCCTCTCCCTCTCTCTCTCTCTCCCCCCCTCTCTCTCCCCTTCTCTCTCTCTCCCCTCTCTCGCTCTCCCCTCTCCCCTCCTCTCTCTCTCTCTCTCCCCTCTTCCTCCCCCTCCTTTCTCTCTCTGGTTTAACTGTTGAACCTTCTCACAATCTCACGTTTCTCCAGCACTTCCCACACCTTTTGCAGTTTTCCATATCCTGGGACTGGGATTCTCCTCCCAAGATCTCCTGTGGTCTCCACTTTCCCCGGATCACCTTCCTGTTTGCAGCAGTGATTGGCAGCTTGTCCCGGGGATCAGACAGGTTGCTGATGGCACTGGATAGGAGAGGGATTGAAGAGGGAGATTCTGGCTGCATTCTATAGGAGCAATGTTCACAATAGAGAAAAGTCATCCAGACATTGGAGCTGAGGAATACAGGTATTGTATGGGGAATGTGGGAATGGTAAATGGAATATGAGAATTATATGGGGAATGTGGTGGCATAGTGGTATAGTGGTTAGCACTGCTGCCTCACAGCACTAAGAACTTGGGTTCAATTCCTGCCTTGGGTGACCGTCTGGAATTTGCACATTCTCTCTGTGTCTGCGTGGGTTTCCTCCGGGTGCTCCGGTTTCCTCCCACAGTCCAAAGATGTGCAGGTTAGGTGGATTTGTTATGCTAAATTGGCGCTTAGTATCCCAAGATGTGTAGGTTAGGTGGTTTAGTGAGGCAAAGAGATGGGGTTACAGGGATAGGATCTGGGTAAAAGTGCTCTGTCAAAAGGTCAGTGCAACTTGACGGGACAAATGGCTGCCTTCTGCACTGTAGGGATTCTCTGATTCTAATTGTATAGGAAATGTTGAATTGTATAAAAGGGTGGAAATTATACAGCAGATGTGAGGATTGAATAGAAGATGTGGGAATTCTGTTGAAGATGTTGGAATTGTAAAGGAGATGTAGAATTGTATGGCAGGGTTGGAGTTGCACAGCACATGTGAAGATTGTATAGGAGGGTTAGTCATATTCTATTGGATGAATTATCTCATTGTATTACAACACTTGGATTTCTGTCTGGTTCTGACAAGGATCATTAACCTGAAACGTTAACTCTGTTTCAATCTCCACAGATGCTCTCAGAGCTGCTGAGTTTTTCTACTATTTTCTGTTCCGATTTCAGATTTCAAGTATCTGCAGTGTTTTGCTATCTAATTTCTATGGCGCCTTGAATATGGGAAAATATGATTTCATTTATTATTGTCGCATGTATTAGTATAGATTGAAAAGTATTGTTTCTTGCGCGCTATACAGACAAAGCATACCGTTCATAGAGAAGGAAAGGAAAGAGTGCAGAATGTAATGTTACAGTCATAGCTAGGGTGTAGAGAAAGATCAACTTAATACAAGATAGGTCCATTCAAAAGTCTGATGGCAGCGGGGAAGAAGCTGTTCTTGAGTCGGTCGGCACATGTCCTCAGACTTTTGTATCTTTTTCCCGATGGAAGAAGGTCGAAGAGAGGATGTCTGGGGTGCGTGGGGTTCTTAATTATGCTGGCTGCTTTTCTGAGGCAGCGGGAAGTATAGACAGTGTCAGTGGATGGGAGGCTGATTTGAGTGATGGACTGGGCTTCGTTCACGGCTCTTTGTAGTTCCTTGCAGACTTGGGCAGAGCAGGAGCCATACCTAAGCTGTGATACAACCAGAAAGAATGCTTTCTGCAGTGCATCTGTAAAAGTTGGTGAGAGTCGTAGTGGACATGCTGAATTTCCTTAGCCTCCTGAGAAATTAGAGGCATTGGTGGGCTTTCTTAACTATAGCGTCAGCTTGGAGGGACCAGGACAAATTGAAAAACTTGAAGCTCTTGACCATTTCTACTTTGTCCCCGTTGATGTAGACAGGGGCATAGAAATCATGGAAACCCTACAGTACAGAAAGAGGCCATTTGGCCCATTTGGCTGCACCGACCACCATCCCACCCAGACCCTACCCCCATATCCCTACATATTTTACCCGCTAATCCCTCTAATCTACGCATCCCAGGACACTAAGGGGCAATTTTAGCATGGCCAATCAACCTAACCCGCACATCTTTGGACTGTGGGAGGAAACCGGAGCACCCGGAGGAAACCCACGCAGACACGAGGAGAATGTGCAAACTCCACACAGACATTGACCCAAGCCAGGAATCGAACCCAGGTCCCTGGAGCTGTGAAGCTGCAGTGCTAACCACTGTGCTACCGAGCCGCCCTCCATGTCCTCCACTATGCCTCCTGAGGTTGATGACTATCTCTTTTATTTTGTTGACATTGAGAGAGAGATTATTGTCATCATACCAGTTCCCCAGATTCACTATCTCTTTCCTGCACTCCGTCTCATCATTGTTTGAGATCCAACCCACTACGGTGGTATCATCAGCAAACTTGAAAATCAAGTTGGAGGGGAATTTGGCCACACAGTCAAAGATGTATAAGGATATAATAAAGGGCTGAGGACACAGCCTTGTGGGGCACCCGTGTTGAGGATGACTGGGGAGGAGGTATTGTTGCCTATCCTTACTGATTGCGGCCTGTGGGTTAGGAAGTCTAAGTTGCAGAGGGAGGAGCTGAGCCCCAGGCCGTGGAATTTGGAGATGAGTTTTGTAGGAATAATGGTATTGAAGGCTGAGCTGTGATCAATAAATAGGAGCCTGACATAGGTGTCTTTATTGTCCAGATGTTCCAGGGTTGTTTGTTAGGGCCAGGGAGATGGCGTCTGCTGTGGACCTGTTGCGGCGGCAGACAAACTGTAATGACCCAGGCAGTCTGGGAGGCTGGAATTGATTTCGAAGCACTTCATAATGATGGATGTCAGAGCCACCGGACGATAGTCATTAAGGCACGCTGCTTGGCTTTTCTTTGGTACTGGGATGATGGTTGTCTTTTTGAAGCAGATAGGGACCTCAGATTGGTGTAAAGAGAGGTTAAAGATATCTCCGAATACCCCCGCCAGCTGGTCTGTGCAAGATCTGAGTGCTTGTCCGGGTATCCCATCCAGGCCAGTCATTTTCTGTGGGTTGACTTTTGAGAAGGTTGTTCTGACATCTGCAATGGTCAAAAGGCTAGAGTTAAAGCACATCTTAGAAGAGAAGAGAGGTTTAGGGAGGGAATTCCAGAGCTTAAGGCCCAGGTAGCTGAAGGCATGGCCACCAATGCTCGAGCGATGAATGGCTTTTGCTACCAAATAAACCTGTTGGACTTTAACCTGGTGTTGTTAACCTTCTTACTGAGCGATGAAAAGCAAGGATGTGCGAAAGGTCAGAGTTAGAGAAATGCAGAGATCACAAAGGCTGTGGAGCTGGAAGGTATTACAGAGATAGGAAGAGGTGCGGCTATGGAGGGATTTGAAAACAAGGATAAAAAATTAAAATTGCGGTATTAATGGACTGAGAGCGAATGTGGATCAGGGAACTCGGGGCTGGGTAGAATGGGTGACTGGGACGCACTGTGAGTTAGGACACAGGCAACAGAGATTTTCTTAAGCTTCAAGTTACAGAGAATGGAAAATAGAAGAGTGACCAGGAGAGCACTGCAATAGTCTAGTCTGGAGGTAACAACAGAACGGGTGAGGGTTTCAGCAGGGGAGGAGCTGAGACACGAGATGGACAATGCTGAGGAGGTGGGAATGGTTGGGCTTGATGATGGAGAGGAGATGGGAGCCAGAAACTCAACTTGGAGTCAAATACCACTCGAAGCATTCAAATGGACTGGTTCAGCCTTGGACAACATTTGGTGGGAGTTTCTACACATCTAGGAGTGGATGTTTGTCAAAGAGGGTTGAATACATTTTACAGTGGGATATGTTTATATGAGGGTGTGCGTACAGCACAGGACACTGCTTCCCGGAATCAGACAATTTCCAACACTGACAAACTCATCTTCCCATTCCCTCCGAGACAGAGAGCCTGGAACACTGAACATCGCCTCCTGCTGGTCCCACTCAATCTCACATCCCAGACCACTCCCAGGGTTGGGGATAATTGATTATCACTGAGAAATCTCCCCAATCCCTCAGTCCCACATTGCCTGACTAAAACTGATTTGAGATGCGGAAGGAGTTTTCTCTATTTAATGGTTAAGATTGAAATATTCCTGAACACACAAACGGTGGAATTGGGTGAGAATTAAATCAATGTTGCTGGAAATGAGTTTTGGATGAACAGCCGGATTCTGATTGTGTTCTGTTTTGCCGTGGGGTCTTTGATGCTCCTGAATGGCATTAGATTAACTTTCCCCAACATTTGATTTAATGTGGAAATCATCTTGTTTCCAGAGCGAGGATATCAAACCAGCCGACACCCCGCACCACAAACTGGGCAAGATACAAATTGCCTTGAGCTTGGAGCTGTCAAAAAATTCAAACTCAACTTGCCTGTACTCAAAGTGGAATTGTTTATATTGATCTGCAGTTTATGGAGTTAAAGTGAAAGTGAAAATAATCCCCAATAAACACAGCAGGAAATATCGCAACCTCATCAAACTCCAGCAAAGTCTGACAGTGAGAGCATCCAGCCTGATGCTTCTGTAACCTCCTCCAATCTCCACATCGCTCCTGTCTCTGTAACTGCCTCCAGTTCCTACACCCATCCCTGTCTCTGTAACCTCCTCCAGTCTCTACACCCATCCCTGTCTCTGTAACCTCCTCCAGTCTCTACACCCATCCCTGTCTCTGTAACCTCCTCCAGTCTCTACATCGCTCCTATCTCTGTAACCTCCTCCAGTTCCTACACCCATCCCTGTCTCTGTAACCTCCTCCAGTCTCTACACCTATCCCTGTCTCTGTAACCTCCTCCAATCTCCACATCGCTCCTATCTCCGTAACCTCCTCCAATCTCCACATCGCTCCTATCTCTGTAACCTCCTCCAATCTCCACATCGCTCCTATCTCTGTAACCTCCTCCAATCTCCACATCGCTCCTGTCTCTGTAACTGCCTCCAGTTCCTACACCCATCCCTGTCTCTGTAACCTCCTCCAGTCTCTACACCTATCCCTGTCTCTGTAACCTCCTCCAGTCTCTACACCTATCCCTGTCTCTGTAACCTCCTCCAATCTCCACATCGCTCCTATCTCTGTAACCTCCTCCAGTCTCTACACCCATCCCTGTCTCTGTAACCTCCTCCAGTCTCTACACCTATCCCTGTCTCTGTAACCTCCTCCAGTTCCTACACCCATCCCTGTCTCTGTAACCTCCTCCAGTCTCTACACCTATCCCTGTCTCTGTAACCTCCTCCAATCTCCACATCGCTCCTATCTCTGTAACTGCCTCCAGTTCCTACACCCATCCCTGTCTCTGTAACCTCCTCCAGTCCCCACACCGCTCCTATCTCTGTAACCTCCCCCAGTTCCTACACCCATCCCTTCTCTGTAGCCTCCTTCAGTTCCTACGCCGCTCCTATCTCTGTAACCTCCTCCAGTCTCTACACCCATCCCTGTCTCTGTAACCTCCTCCAGTCCCGACATCCATCCCTTCTCTGTAACCTCCTCCAGTCTCTACATCCATCCCTGTCTCTGGAACCTCCTCCAGTCTCTACACCTATCCCTGTCTCTGTAACCTCCAACAGTCCCGACGCCGCTCCTATCTCCACAGAGATACCGCCCCACTCCACAGTCCAAAGATGTGCGGGTTAGGTTGATTGGCCATGCTAAAATTGCCCCTTAGAGTCATGAAATGTGTAGGTTAGAAGGATTAGTGGGTAAAATATGTAGGGATAGGGGGATAGGGCCTGGGTGGGATTGTGGTCGGTGCAGACTCGATGGGCCGAAGGGCCTCTCCCTGCACTGTAGGGTATCTATCTATCTATCTATCTATCTATCTATCTATCTATCTATCTATCTATCTATCTATCTATCTATCTATCTATCTATCTATCTATCTATCTATCTATCTATCTATCTATCTCTGTAACTTCCTCCAGTCCCTACACCCATCCCTGTCTCTGTAACCTCGCGTCCCTACATCACTCCTTTCTCTGTAACCTCCTCTAGTCCCTACACCGCTCCTTTCTCTGTAACTTCCTCCAGTCCCTACACCCATCCCTGTCTCTGTAACCTCGCGTCCCTACATCACTCCTTTCTCTGTAACCTCCTCTAGTCCCTACACCGCCCCTTTCTCTGTAACTTCCTCCAGTCCCTACACCCATCCCTGTCTCTGTAACCTCCTCCAGTCTCCACACCGCTCCTATCTCTGTAACTTCCTCCAGTCCCTACACCCATCCCTTCTCTGTAACCTCGAGTCCCTACATCACTCCTTTCTCTGTAACCTCCTCTAGTCCCTACACCGCTCCTTTCTCTGGACCCTCCTCCAGTCCCTACACCGCCCCTACCTGTGTAACCTCCTCTAGTCCCTACACCGCTCCTTTCTCTGTAACCTCCTCCAGTCTCTCCACATATCTCTGTTTCTGTAACCTCCTCAAGTCCCTACACCGCTCCTATCTCTGTAACCTCCTCCAGTCTCTACACCTATCTCTGTTCCAGTAACCTCAAGTCCCTACACTGCTCCTACCTCTGTAACCTCCTCCATCCCCTCCACGGCTCCTATCTCTGAAACTTCAAAGAACAAAGAATAAAGAACAAAGAAAATTACAGCAGAGTAACAGGCCCTTTGGCCCTCCAAGCCTGCACCAACCATTCTGCCCGACTTAACTTAAACCCCCTACCCTTCCGGGGACCATATCCCTCTATTTCCATCCTATTCATGTATTTGTCAAGATGCCCCTTAAAAGTCACTACCGTATCCGCTTCCACTACCTCCCCGGCAACGAGTTCCAGGCACCCACCACCCTCTGTGTAAAACATCAGCCTCGTACACCTCCTTTAAACCTTGCCCCTCGCACCTTAAACCTGTGCCCCCTAGTAATTGGCTCTTCCACCCTGGGAAAAAGCTACTGACTATCCACTCTATTCATGCCTCTCATAATCTTGTAGACTTCTATCAGGTCGCCCCTCAACCTCCGTCGTTCCAGTGAGAACAAACCAAGTTTCTCCAACCTCTCCTTATAGCTAATGTCCTCCATAACAGGCAACATCCTGGTAAATTTTTTCGATACCCTCTCCAAAACCTCCACATCCTTCTGGTAGTGTGGTGACCAGAATTGAACACTATATTCCAAATGCGGCCTAACTAAGATTCTATAAAGCTGCAACATGACTTGCCAAATTTTAAACTCAATGCCCCGACCGATGAAGGTAAGCATGCCGTATGCCTTCTTGACTACCTTCTCCACCTGCATTGCCACTTTCAGTGACCTGTGTACCTGGACACCCAGATCCCTTTGCCTATCAATACTCCTAAGGGTTCTGCCATTTACTGTATATTTCTTATTTGTATTAGACCTTCCAAAATGCATTACCTCACATTTGTCCGGATTAAACTCCATCCACCATCTCTCCGACCAAGTCTCCAACTGATCAATATCCTGCTGTATCCTCTGATGGTCCTCATCGCTATCCGCAAATCCACCGACCTTTGTGTCGTCTGCAAACTTACTAATCAATCCCGTTACATTTTCCTCCAAATCATTTATGTATATTACAAACAGCAAAGGTCCCAGCACTGATCCCTGAGAAATGTCACTCGTCACAGCCCTGCATTCAGAAACGCACCCTTCCATTGCTACCCTCTGTCTTCTTTGACCGAGCCAATTTTGTATCCACGTAGCCAGCTCACCTCTGATCCCATGTGACTTCACCTTCTGCACTAGTCTGCCATGAGGGGCCTTGTCAAAGACCTTATTGAAGTCCATATAGACAACATTCACTGCCCTACCCTCATCAATCATCTTCGTCACTTCCTCGAAAAACTCGATCAAGTTCGTGAGACACGACCTCCCCTTCACAAAACCATGTTGCCTCTCACTAATACGTCCAGTTATTTCCAAATGGGAATAAATCCTGTCTCAAAGAATCCTCTCCAATAATTTCCCTATCACTGATATAAGGCTCACCAGCCTGTAATTAATTGGATTATTCTTGCGACCCTTCTTAAACAAAGGAACAACATTGGCTATTCTCCAATCCTCTGGGACCTCCCCTGTAGTGGAGATGCCGGCGTTGGACTGGGGTAAGCATAGTAAGAAGTCTCACAACACCAGGTTAAAGTCCAACAGGTTTATTTGGTAGCACAAACCACAAGCTTTCGGAGCACTGCTCCTTCATCAGGTGAGTGGGAGTCGTGTTCACAAACAGCGCATTTAAAGACACAAACTCAATTTACAAGATAATAGAGCAGAGAAGCTACAACATCTTCTCTGGAGCCTTCAACATGTCATCAATGAAGACGAACATCTCGCCAAGGCCATCCCCACACCCCCACTTCTTGCCTTCAAACAACCGCATAACCTCAAACAGACCATTGTCCGCAGCAAACTACTCAGCCTTCAGCAGAACAGTGATCACGACACCACACAACCCTGCCACAGCAACCTCTGCAAGACGTGCTGGATCATCGACGCGGATGCCATCATCTCAAATGAGAACACCATCGACCAGGTACACGATACATACTCTTGCAACTCGGCCAACATTGTCCACCTGATACGCTGCAGGAAAGGATGTCCCGAGGCATGGTACATTAGGGAGACCATGCAGACGCTATGACAACGAATGAATGAACACCACTCGACAATCACCAGGCAGGAGTGTTCTCTTTCTGTTGGGGAACACTTCAGCAGTCACGGGCATTCAGCCTCTGATCTTTGGGTAAGTGTTCTCCAAGGCGGCCTTCACGACACACGACAACACAGAATCGCTGAACAGAAACTGATAGCCAAGTTCCGCACACATGAGGACGGCCTCAACCAGGATCTTGGGTTCATGTCACACTATCTGTAACCCCCACGACTTGCCTGGGCTTGCAAAATCTCATTAACTGTCCTGGCTGGAGACAATACACATCTCTTTAACCTGTGCTGAACCCTCTCTCCACTCACATTGTCTGTACCTTTAAGACTTGATTACCTGTAAAGACTCGCATTCCAACCATTATCTTGTAAATTGAGTTTGTGTCTTTATATGCCCTGTTTGCGAACACAACTCCCACTCACATGATGAAGGAGCAGCGCTCTGAAAGCTTGTGGCTTGTGCTATCAAATAAACCTGTTGGACTTTAACCTGGTGTTGTAAGATTTCTTACTGTACCTCCCCTGTCGCCAGTGAGGATACAAAGATTTCTCTCAAGGCCCCAGCAATTTCCTCCCTTGCCTCTCTCAGTATTCTGGGGTATATTCCATCAGGCCCATGGAGACTTGTCTCCCTTAATGTTTCTCAAGAACCCCAATACCTCCTCCTTTTTGATCTCAACATGACTCAAACTATCGACACACCCTTTCCCTCCAGTCTCTACACCTATCTCTACACCTATCTTCACTCCTCCAGTCTCTACACCTATCTCTGTTTCTTTTACCTCCTCAAGTCCATACACTGCTCCTACCTCTGTAACCTCCTCCAGTCTCTACAAGGCTCCTATCTCTGTAACCTCCTCCAGCATCTACGTCTCTCCCTGTTTCTGTAACCTCAAGAGCCTACACTTCTCCTTATGTCTGTAACTCTTTCCAGCACCTACCTCCCTCCCCTTCTCTGTGAAAGCCTCCAGTCTCTACACCTATCTTGTGTCTTAATAACCTCCTCCAGTATCTACACCCACCTTGTGTCTCCCCTGTAGTTTGTTCAGTGCCAACACTCCTCCCTATCTCCATAACCGCCTTCAGCCCCTACACACCACCCTCTCTGTGTGATCTCCTGCCCCTATACCCCTCCCTATCTCTGTAATCTCTTGCAGCCATTACACCCATCCCTACTTCTGTAATCACCACCAGATCCTACACCCCTCCTTAGCTCTGTAAACTCCTCCAGCATTTTCACGGGTTGGGATCTCTGAAACCTCCAGCTGATATGACTCTATTTTAGATAGTTACGTGGGTACAATGGGTATAGAGGGATATGGGCCAAATGCGGGCAATTGGGATTAGCTTAGGGCAGTGGTTCCCGAAGGGTGCGGCGCGCCACACTGGTGCGGCGAGAGAGGATGGCAAGTGTGGCGGGAAGATTCAAGGACAATCAAAGAAACATTTAAACATGGTTTAAACAAGCATTGTTTTATACTTTCTGGATGTCCCATGATCATATTATAAAGGAGTTGTGTTCTATGTTATGAATCAAGCACTGCTAGGAGTTGAGTTTTTTTGTTTTTGAATGTATTTCTTATCAATAAAAAATTCGGTGTGACACGAGCAAATTTTTATTCCGAAAGTGCGGCCCAGTGAAAAAGGTTTGGGAACCACTGGCTTCGGGGTTGAAAAATAAAATGGGCGGCATGGACAAGTTGGGCCAAAGGGCCTGTTTCCATGCTGTAAACCTCGATGACTCTATGACTCTATGATATAACCCTCCCTCAGTAGGTAAGTTCCCACTCACTACACTCTGTTCCTATTGCTGGAGCCGCCTCCAGCTCTGACACCTTCCCATAATTGTAACCTCAACCAGCCCCTACACATCTCCTTATCTGTGTATCCTCATCCAGCAACCTACACCATTCCAAATCTGTAAACTCTGCAGCCGCTAGTATCCACCCTGGGTCTATAACTGCCCCTGGTCCAGACAGCTGCCTGTCGTCAGAAACCTGCCCAGTCCGTATATCACTCAGTATTTCTGTGACCTGGAGATGGTGAGTGTGTGTCGTGGGGAGCGGGATTGGCGGGCAGGGGGGGGGGGGGGGGGGGTGGGGGCTGGTGGGGGTGTTTGACTGGAGATGGTGAGTGTGTGTTGGGGGATTTGGTTGGAGATAGTGAGTGTGTGTTGGGGGGGTGGGGGGTGATTCGAGATGGTGAATGTGTGTTGGGGGGTTTGATAGGAGATGATGAGTGTGTGTTGAGGGGGTTTGATTGGAGATGGTGAGTGTGTGTTGGGGGGGTTTGAGAGGAGATGCTGAGTGTTTGTTGAGGGGTTCTGAATGGAGACGGTGAATGCACGTTGGGGGTTTGATTGGAGATGGTGAGTGTGTGTTGGGGGGTGTGATTGGAAATGGTGAGTGTGTGTTGGGGGGTTAGATTGGAGATGGTGAGTGTGTGTTGAGGGGGTCTGAATGGAGATGGTGAGTGTGTGTTAGAACATAGAACAGTACAGCACAGAACAGGCCCTTCGGCCCACGATGTTGTGCCGAGCTTTGGAGGGGTTTGATTGGAGATGTTGAGTGTCTGTTGGGGGGGTCGATTGGAGGTAGTGAGTGTGTTTCGGGGGGTTTGATTGGAGATGGTGAGTGTGTGTTGGGGGGTTTGGTTGGAGATGGTGAGTGTGTGTTTGGAGGCGTTTGGTTGGAGATGGTGAGTGTGTGTTGGGGGTTAGATTGGTGATGGTGAGTGTGTGTTGGGGGGGGCGTGATGGGAGATGGTGAGTGTGTGTTGGGGGGTTTGATTGGAGATGGTGAGTGTGTGTTGGGGGTTAGATTGGTGATGGTGAGTGTGTGTTGGGGGGGGGGGGGCGTGATGGGAGATGGTGAGTGTGTGTTGGGGGGTTTGATTGAAGATGGTGAGTGTGTGTTGGGGGTTAGATTGGAGATGGTGAGTGTGTGTTGGGGGGGGCGTGATGGGAGATGGTGAGTGTGTGTTGGGGGATTTGAAAGGAGATGATGAGTGTGTGTTGAGGGGGTTTGAATGGAGATGGTGAATGTGTGTTGGGGGTTTAATTGGAGATGGTGAGTGTGTGTTGTGGGGGGGGGTGATTGGCGATGGTGAGTGTGTGTTAGGGGTTTGATTGGAGATGGTGAGTGTGTGTTAGGGGTTTGATTGGAGATGGTGAGTGTGTGTTAGGGGTTTGATTGGAGATGGTGAGTGTGTGTTGGGGGTTTGATTGGAGATGGTGAGTGTGTGTTGGTGGTTTGATTATTTGATTGGAGATAGAAAACATAGAAAAACTACAGCACAAACAGGCCCTTCGGCCCACAAGTTGTGCCGAACACATCGCTACCTTCTAGACCTACGTGTAACCCTCCATCCTATTACGTTCCATGTACTCATCCAGGAGTCTCTTAAAAGACCCTATTGAGTTCGCCTCCACCACCACTGACGGCTGCCGATTCCACTCGCCCACCACCCTCTGTGTGAAAAACTTACCCCTAACATCTCCCCTGTACCTACCCCCCAGCACCCTAAACCTGTGTCCTCTCGTAGCAGACATTTCCACCCTGGGAAAAAGCCTCTGAGAGTCCACCTGATCTATGCCTCTCAACATCTTATACACCTCTATTAGGTCTCCTCTCATCCTTCGTCTCTCCAAGGAGAAAAAACCGAGCTCCCTCAGCCTATCCTCATAAGACATGCCACTCAATCCAGGCAACATCCTTGTAAATCTCCTCTGCACCCTTTCAATCTTTTCCACATCCTTCCTATAGTGAGGTGACCAGAACTGAGCACAGTACTCCAAGTGGGGTCTGATGAGGGTCTTATATAGCTGCATCATTATCCCCGGACTCCAAAATCAATCCCTCGATTGATAAAGGCCAGCACACCGTACGCCTTCTGAACCACCTCCTCCACCTGCGGGGCCGATTTAAGGACCCAGACCCCAAGTTCCTTCTGATCCTCTCCAGTACTAAGAGTCTTTCCCTTTATATTGTACTCCTTCATCCCATTTGACCTACCAAAATGGACCACGACGCATTTATCTGGGTTGAAGTCCATCTGCCACTTGTCCGCCCAGTCTTGCATCCTATCTATGTCCCTCTGTAACTTCTGACATCCCTCCAGACTATCCACAACCTCACCAACCTTCGTGTCGTCGGCAAACTTACCAACCCATCCCTTTGCTTCCTCATCCAGGTCATTTATGAAAATGACAAACAGCAAGGGTCCCAGAACAGATCCCTGGGGCACACCACTGGTGACCGGCCTCCATTTAGAAAAAGACCCATCTATACCCACTCTCTGCCTCATTTGGGCAAGCCAGTTCTGGATCCACTGGGCAGCAGCCCCTTGGATCCCATGCCCTCTCACTTTTTTTAGAAGCCTTGCATGGGGGACCTTATCGAACGCCTTGCTAAAATCCATATAAACCACATCTACCGCCTTCCTTTCGTCAATGTGTTTAGTCACATTTTCGAAGAACTCCACCAGGCTCGTAAGGCACGATCTGCCCTTGACAAAGCCATGCTGAGTATTCTTGAGCATACTAAACCTCTCTAAATGCTCATATATTCTGTCCCTCAGGATCTTCTCCATCAGTTTACCAACCACTGAGGTTAGACTCACCGGTCGGTAATTACCTGGGCTATCTCTATTCCCCTTCTTGAAAACAGGAACCACATCCGCAATCCTCCAATCCTCCGGCACCTCTCCCGTCTCCATCGACGACAAAAAGATCATCACCAGAGGCTCTGCAATCTCTTCCCTCGCCTCCCACAGTAACCTGGGGTACACCCCATCTGGACCCGGCGACTTATCTATCTTGATGCCATTCAAAGATTCCAGCACAACCTCTTTCTTAAAGTCCACATACTCAATCCTTTCAGTCCACCGCACGCCCGCAGTACATCCACCCAGGTCCTTCTCCTCTGTGAAAACCGAGGCAAAATACTCATTGAGCACCTCTGCCATTTCTACTGGTTCCATACAGACTTTCCCGCCTTCACCTTTTATAGGCCCTATTCTGCCACGTCTCATCCTTTTACTCTTCACATATTTATAAAACGCCTTAGGGTTCTCCTTAATCCTACCTGCCAGGGCCTTCTCGTGAACCCTTCTGGCTCTCCTAATTTCCTTCTTTAGCCCCTTTAGGGACTAAAGAAGGAAATTAGGAGATGGTGAGTGTCTGTTGGGGGTTGTGATTGGAGATGGTGAGTGTCTGTTGGGGGCGTTTGATTGGAGATAGTGAGTGTGTGTTGGTGGGTTTGATTGGCGATGGTGAGTGTGTGTTGGGGGATTTGATTGGAGATGGTGAGTGTCTGTTGGGGGCGTTTGATTGGAGATAGTGCGTGTGTGTTGGGGGTTGTGATTGGAGATGGTGAGTGTCTGTTGGGGGCGTTTGATTGGAGATAGTGAGTGTGTGTTGGTGGGTTTGATTGGCGATGGTGAGTGTGTGTTGGGGGATTTGATTGGAGATGGTGAGTGTGTTGGGGGGTTTGATTGGAGATGGTGAGTGTTTGTTGGGGGTTTGATTGGAGATGGTGAGTGTGTGTTTGGAGGGGTTTGATTGGAGATGGTGAGTGTGTGTTGCGGGGGGGGTTGATTGGGGATGGTGAGTGTGTGTTGGGGGGGGGTGGTTGATTGGGGATGGTGAGTGTGTGTTGGGGGTTTGATTGGAGATGGTGAGTGTGTGTTGGGGGTGATTGGAGATGGTGAGTGTGTGTTGGGGGGGTTTGATTGGAGATGGTGAGTGTGTGTTGGGGGGATTTGATTGGAGATGGTGAGTGTGTTGGGGGGTTTGATTGGAGATGGTGAGTGTGTGTTTGGAGGGGTTTGATTGGAGATGGTGAGTGTGTGTTGGGGGGGGTTGATTGGGGATGGTGAGTGTGTGTTGGGGGGGGTGGTTGATTGGGAATGGTGAGTGTGTGTTGGGGGTTTGATTGGAGATGGTGAGTGTGTGTTGGGGGGTGATTGGAGATGGTGAGTGTGTGTTGGGGGGGTTTGATTGGAGATGGTGAGTGTGTGTTGGGGGGATTTGATTGGAGATGGTGAGTGTTTGTTGGGGGTTTGATTGGTGATGATGAGTGTGTGTTGGGGGGTTTGAATGGAGATGGTGAGTGTGTGTTCGGGTGGTTTGATTGGAGACGGTGAGGGTGTGTTTGGGGGGCTGACTGGAGATGGTGAGTTTGATTGGAGATGGTGAGTGTGTGTTCGGGCGGTTTGATTGGAGATGGTGAGTGTGTGTTGGCGGAATTTGATTGGAGATGGTGAGTGTGTGTTGGCGGTTTGATTGGAGATGGTGAGTGTGTGTTGGCGGTTTGATTGGAGATGGTGAGTGTGTGTTGGGGGGGTTTGATTGGAGATGGTGAGTGTGTGTTGGCGGAATTTGATTGGAGATGGTGAGTGTGTGTTGGGGGTTGTGATATCAGTTGGTGAGTGTGTGTGTTGAGTTGTGATTGGAGATGGTGGGTGTGTTGAGGGGGTTTATATAGAATATTCTGAGTGTGTCTCGGGAGGTTTGAGCACTGAATTCTAGCCGTGACACTGATTTGTGACGTTGGTGCAGACGCGGCACAGCTTTATGTGGGAGGTAGTGAGAATTTTAAAGACTATTTCTGCTCACACTGGAGCAGGTTAGAGAAGTACGTAGTATTTATTCTCGTGAATAAGTTATATATAATCCCAGTTATTATTTTGGGTATGTCACAGCTCAGAGTAACACTTGGTGCTGTAAAATAGACAGTGGGATGGGTCAGCAGTGCTCTAAATGAAAGTGCTTAAAGGGGGAGATCAGACAGAAGAACATTTTGCTGTTACAGTGTGATATGCTGCTGCGATTGACAGGACAATATAGATGGAGGGTAATCAGTTTTTGATTTTGCTGTTCTACCTGAAATCTCTGGAACGAAGTGATTCAACACCGGTTTGGGATGACAGAGCAGTGGGAATAGATTTATTTGTTATTTAAAAATTTTATTCCGAAGTCAGAAGGTGCTGATTCCAACCCAGTCCGGAAACTCAGCACCATAATCCAGGCTGTACTGAGGGAGTGCCGCACTGTCACAGGGTCAGTACTGAGGGAGTGCCGCACTGTCACAGGGTCAGTACTGAGGGAGTGCCGCACTGTCACAGGGTCAGTACTGAGGGAGTGCCGCACTGTCACAGGGTCAGTACTGAGGGAGTGCTGCATTGTCACAGGGTCAGGACTGAGGGAGTGCTGCATTGTCACAGGGTCAGTACTGAGGGAGTGCTGCACTATCAGAGGGTCAGTACTGAGGGAGTGCTGCACTGTCAGAGGGTCAGTACTGAGGGAGCGCTGCACTGTCAGAGGGTCAGTGCTGAGGGAGTGCTGCACTGTCAGAGGGTCAGTGCTGAGGGAGTGCTGCACTGTCAGAGGGTCAGTGCTGAGGGAGTGCAGCACTGTCAGAGGGTCAGTGCTGAGGGAGTGCTGCACTGTCAGAGGGTCAGTACTGAGGGAGTGCTGCACTGTCAGAGGGTCAGTACTGAGGGAGTGCTGCATTGTCACAGGGTCAGTACTGAGGGAGTGCTGCATTATCAGAGGGTCAGTACTGAGGGAGTGCTGCATTGTCAGAGGGTCAGTACTGAGGGAGTGCTGCATTGTCAGAGGGTCAGTACTGAGGGAGTGCTGCACTGTCACAGGGTCAGTACTGAGGGAGTGCTGCACAGTCAGAGGGTCAGTACTGAGGGAGTGCTGCACTGTCAGAGGGTCAGTACTGAGGGAGCACTGCACTGTCAGAGGGTCAGTACTGAGGGAGTGCTGCACTGTCAGAGGGTCAGTGCTGAGGGAGTGCTGCACTGTCAGAGGGTCAGTGCTGAGGGAGTGCTGCACTGTCAGAGGGTCAGTACTGAGGGAGTGCCGCACTGTCAGAGGGTCAGTGCTGAGTGAGTGCTGCACTGTCAGAGGGTCAGTGCTGAGGGAGTGCTGCACTGTCAGAGGGTCAGTACTGAGGGAGTGCTGCACTGTCAGCGGGTCAGTGCCGAGGGAGTGCTGCACTGTCAGCAAGTCAGTGCTGAGGGAGTGGCGCACTGTCAGCGGATCAGTGCTGAGGGAGTGCCGCACAGTCAGCGGGTCAGTGCTGAGGGAGTGCCGCACTGTCAGCGGGTCAGTGCTGAGGGAGTGCCACACTTTTAGCGGGTCAGTGCTGAGGGAGTGCCGTACTGTCAGAGGGTCAGTTCTGAGGGAGTGCTGCACTGTCAGAGGGTCTGTGCCAAGGGAGTGCCGCACTGTCAGAGGGTCAGTACTGAGGGAGTGCCGCACTGTCAGAGGGTCAGTACTGAGGGAGTGCCGCACTGTCAGAGGGTCAGTACTGAGGGAGTGCTGTACTGTCAGAGGGTCAGTACTGAGGGAGTGCTGCACTGTCAGAGGGTCAGTACTGAGGGAGTGCTGTACCGTCAGAGGGTCAGTACTGAGGGAGTGCTGCACCGTCAGAGGGTCAGTACTGAGGGAGTGCCGCATTGTCTGAGGGTCAGTACTGAGGGAGTGCCGCATTGTCTGAGGGTCAGTGCTGAGGGAGCATTGCGCTGTTGAATTCGTGATCTTTCTTACTGTTCCCAGTGTCCTTCTGCCCTCCCATATTTATCTGAAAGGCCATACAGCCACTCTTTCTCAGAGTGACAGTGAGATTCTCCCAACTGTCCTTGGCAATGTTTATCTCTCAATCAATATCACAAAATAAACAGACTAATTGGCCATTTGTCTCATTTGGGACCTATCCTTGCGCATTTATATTTCCCCAATTGTCTGCTGTTATTCACAGAGTGTCATTATTTCTGTTAAATTGCAGTGAATGGAAGGCAGAGGCTGAGGTTAGGGGTGAAAGGTCGAAGGTCCGGAGCAGATCCTGTTCTGAAACCTATTGGTTTGTTTTCTTTCTGAACAGGGGGTTGATTCCAGAGGAAGAGATGATCGAGGGGAAACGGACTCTGGTCAGGACACAGTCACCACACTGGCTCCCAGTACTGACTGATCGGCCAATCAGAAACTGCCCAGTGAGCAGCTGGGAAAAACAGCTGGAATATTGACACCTGGAATATCAGCACCAACACTGGGAAAAACAGCTGTAATTCTAACATCTGGAATATCAGTGCCAACACTGGGAAGACAGCTGGAATCCTTCCACCTGGAATCTCAGCACCAGAACTGGGAAAACATCTCGATCCTGATACTTGGAACATTTGCCAGCACTGAGATCCTTCCTCGCTGAGTGAGGGTCCAGTTAGAGTGGAGACCTCCTGCTTAAATCATCCCTGACAGATTACTTCTCCTCCCAGTGGGATCCAGTCAGAGTGGAGACCCTCCTGAATCATCCCCAGACACACTGAGATTCCCCCTCTCCCAGTGGGATCCAGTTGGAGTGATGTGTCTGTCCAGTCTGTTGCCCATTCAGACCCTTTGTGTGACTCTGTCTCTGGCCGCACAGCACTTCCCGTCCTGGGGTCACTATGACCTGTGTAAGACTCGGCTTTACTGGGACCAGGGGATGAGCTGGGATTACATGGCCTGCCAGCCCGAGGCCAGCCTGCTCACCAGGTTCCTGAAGATCAGCTTGGATCCCCCCAACAGTACATGTGGACAGAGCCCTGAGATGTACTGCACACTGGTGAGTAGAAACCTTTCTGAACCAGCTTCTGTTGTGAGTCACGTTGTGACTGGACACTCACTGAACTGCCTTTACCAAAGTGAATTCTATCCAAACTCCCACATTAGATTTATTAACATGGACATTGAGTTCAAACACAGGGAAGATATGGGAAACATTTATAAATCACTGGTTAGATCGCTGCTGGGGGTATCATGTTTAAATTCTGGACATTACACTTTGGGAAGGATGGCAGTGTCTGGGAAGCAGTTGCAGAGGAGATTTAGCAGAATGGTTGCAGGAATGGGGGGCTTCAATTGATGTGGAGAGACTGGAGAAGCTGGGATTGTACCTGCTCTGGGGAATATGTCCAATTATGTTCCCAACTCTGTCCTTAATCTCCAATAGGGTATATGGACTCTGTCCAGTATCTCCAGTGAGGTATATGGACTCTGTCCAGTATCTCCAGTGAGATGTATGGACTCTGTCCAGTATCTCCAGTGAGGTATATGGACTCTGTCCAGTATCTCCAGTGAGGTATATGGACTCTGTCCAGTATCTCCAGTGAGGTATATGGACTCTGTCCAGTATCTCCAGTGAGGTATATGGATTCTGTCCAGTATCTCCAGTGAGGTATATGGCCTCTATCCAGTATCTCCAGTGAGGTATATGGACTCAATCCAGTATCTCCAGTGAGGTATATGGATTCTGTCCAGTATCTCCAGTGAGGTATATGGACTCTGTCCAGTATATCCAGTGAGGTATATGGACTCTGTCCAGTATCTCCAGTGAGGTATATGGATTCTGTCCAGTATCTCCAGTGAGGTATATGGCCTCTATCCAGTATCTCCAGTGAGGTATATGGACTCAATCCAATATCTCCAGTGAGGTATATGGATTCTGTCCAGTATCTCCAGTGAGGTATATGGACTCTGTCCAGTATATCCAGTGAGGTATATGGACTCTGTCCAGTATATCCAGTGAGGTATATGGACTCTGTCCAGTATCTCCAGTGAGGTATATGGACTCTGTCCAGTATCTCCAGTGAGGTATATGGATTCTGTCCAGTATCTCCAGTGAGATATATGGACTCTGTCCAGTATATCCAGTGAGGTATATGGACTCTGTTCAGTATCTCCAGTGAGGACTATATGGACTTTGTCCCTCTGGGGAATATGTCCAACTGAATTTCTGACTTGTCCAATATTGCCATTGGGAAAGTATTGAGTTTGGTTTCTGATGTGCAGGTTAAGGGGCAAAGCAATTCACTTGGGTGAATTGTTCATCCTTATTCGGACAGTCGGTGCAGATACAGTGGGCTGAATGGCCTCCTTCTGCGCTGTAACAATGTTGTGATTCTGATTCTGTCCAATGCTTTTTCCAGTCACTGATATCGACAATGTACAGTTTCTCCGGGGCTGCTGGGAGACCTCTCATTTTCTGTTGGTCTGGTGTTTACCTGGAGCATTCCAGACTGGATTCCGGTGAATATTGTTGGAATCGCACTGTGCCTGACAATCTGACCTGACTGGCTTTCAGTCCGACATGAGCTGTCTGACAATGAAGTCATTGAGATGTAAATTCAGGGTTATTTCTAAATCTTAATAGTCTTCTGGCTAAATGAATCATCTCCTCGGTAGAACAACTTCCTACATCATTGTTCGAAGGAGAACTGCTGATTTAATAACAAGCCATATGTTTCAGCAAGAATTGAAAATGTATAATTTATCACAGACATGTCGTTTATCAGAGGGAATTATTCTCAAGATCAATTAGTAAGCTGTTATCAAAATGCCACCAGTCCTTGGGGTAAATCTTGCAACTGTTCCGTGTTGCACTGTCGGAACTGCGTATGAAACACCAGCCTGGACCCAATGAGACCAGACTTGGTGTCTTGTACGTTCCTGGCTCACCAGCGTCAGATTTGGCTACGATACCCCAAAGATGCTCTTGGGAATCCATCTCGGAAGTTCCCACGTAAGGTTTTATGCATCATTAACTTCCCCTGGACAACTGAGCTAAGAACCATTCGACAAAGTGATTTAGATTGCAAGCTTCAGTTTGTTCTTCCAGTTTTATTCAGCGATATCAAAAAGTGTTGGAAGAAATAAAACCACTTCTCACCTTAGCGTACTGATTTGATTTGATTTATTATTATCACATGTATTATTATACAGTGAAAAGTATTGTTTCTTGCGCACTATAAAGAGAAAGCGTACCGTTCATAGAGATGGAAAGGAGAGATTGCAGAATGTGGTGTTGCAGTCATAGCTAGGGTGTAGAGAAAGATCAACTTAGTGCGAGGAGGTCCATTAAAAACACTGATGGCAGCAGCGAAGAAGCTGTTCTTGAGTAGGTTGGAACGTGACCTCAGACTTTTGTATCTTTTTCCTGATTGAAGAAGGTGGAAGAGAGAATGTCCGGGGTGCATGGGGTCCTTAATTATGCTGGCTGCTTTGCTGAGGCAGTGGGAAGTGTAGACAGAGTCAATGGATGGGAGGCTGGTTTGAGTGATGGACTGGGCTTCATTCACAACTCTGTGTAGTTTCTTGTGGTCTTGGGCAGAGCAGGAGCCAAACCAAGCTGTGATACAACCAGAAAGAATGCTTTCTATGGTGCATCTGTAAAGGTTGGTGAGAGTCGTAGCTAACATGCCAAATTTCCTTAGTCTTCTGAGAAAGTAGAGGCATTGGTGAGCTTTCTTAACTATAGTGTCGACATGGGGGGACCAGGAGAGGTTGTTGATGATCTGGACACCCAGACCGAACCTCACACTGGACACCCCTCGTACTCCGTAACACCCACATCCTGACTAATCGACCCACAGGTTATTGCTGACCTCTTCCATGAGGAGACCCAGACTTAACATCTCCTTTTGAACCCTCCTACCCTCCTATGACCCACTCTGGACAGGGCCCTCCAAACAGCTCTCGCCTTCCTGGATTCCACGCCCCTCAACCACCCCCACCCCCCCCCCCCCCCCCCCCCCCCCCCATCCACCTCTATCCCACACACTCCTAGACGGCCACCTACTTTTCTTCAAAGTGTAGCCACAGTTGTAATGTAGGAAACACACCAGTCAATCTGTGCACAGCAAGATTCCAGAGAAAGAGAGCAATATGGTAATGATCAGATCATCTGGTTCGGTGATGTTGGTGGAAGGATAAATATTGGCTTCTTGTCCACCAGGTTAGCCCAGTTAAAGCCTGAAAAACGTGTGTGACTCTGGAAGCCTTTAACTCGTACTTTATATTTTTGATTCTGTAGCTGTGTTTTTTTTTTGACACATGCCTTCATTCCCCCTTTCCCAATCTGCTCCGTCTCCTGAATTTCTGCTTTCTGATTCTGTATTCGGTGTGAGTGGGTGAAGGAGACGGAAAGACTCCAGGGTGAGAATGTGTTCAGCCTGTGGCTCTGACGTTGGTGGAAAGACATTTATTCCTACACAGATGCTGTGGTGATATAATACCCCGGGGGTATGGGTGGTGTTGGGGCTACATTACTGAAGCAGCAATCCAGAGAAGGGCAGTGCCAGTCCCCGCAGTGGGGTTTGAGAATGGGCTGAGGGAGATACTGACAGCACTTTTCAACAGAAACCCTGACTCTTCCCATAATAGTACTGGTAGGAGGAGTTCAAAGTGACCTGGCAATGCCCTCTGGCACTGACTCTTCATGATGTGGAGATGCCGGCGTTGGACTGGGGTAAACACAGTAAAAAGTCTCACAACACCAGGTTAAAGTCCAACAGGTTTATTTGGTAGCAAAAGCCACCAGCTTTCGGAGCGCTGCTCCTTCGTCAGGTAAGTGGGAGTTCTGTAAGTTCGTCAGGTAAGTGGGAGAACTCCCACTTACCTGATGAAGGAGCAGCGCTCCGAAAGCTGGTGGCTTTTGCTACCAAATAAACCTGTTGGATTTTAACCTGGTGTTGAGAGACTTCTCACTGACTCTTCACACAGGTAGGCATTGCCAGTTTTGCACCATGCCAACCTGGCATTGCCAACCTGTACCAACGAGCGGGCCCAAGTGGGAGCCACACTGGGGATGGGGTATTCATTTGGAATTGTTTGTGGTTGGGATCAGATGGAAGAGTTACTGGGTGGGGTGGTGCGGGAGGGGGGAGGAAGCAGTCCCAGCTTCGACTGTGGGGAGGGGAGGGGCCGATTATCGGGGGAAAGGGGGGCATAGTCGTAGTCATAGAGTCGCACAGTGCAGAAAAGGCCCTTCAGCCCATCGATGGGCATGTTTCACGCCACTCTGCCAGCGAGGGACAGGGAAGATCAGAACTCGGAGACTCGCCAGCGCGACTCGCGCTTTCTGGATCTGTGCTGCCATTCCCGCAGACAGAGAGTGTGGGCTCTATATTGCCCCCTGGATCTTTGAACTCCTCCTGCCGGTACTATTGTGAGAGGAGTCAGGGAAAATGTTGAAAGGTGCTGTCAGTATTTCCCTCAGCCCATTCTCAAACCCCACTGAGGGATTGGAGCTGATGTTCTCTGGATTGCCGCATCAGTCAGGGCCGATGACCAGGGGGAAGTGGGAGGAGAGGGAGAGTGGGGAGTTAGATTTATTCATGTTTTTAATCCGGCGCCCTTTAAACGCGGTGCCCCCGTCTCAGTGCAGCTGGGTTTTTGCTGGAATGTTGAGGCCTGGCCTCCCTGCATGATGGTGTCAAACACACCCTCTTGATTATTTTGGGCAGAGTGTCGTAAGATCTGGCAAAAAGAGTATTGTTCTTTTGATAAGATTCCCCCAAGTCACCGATCTATGACCCTGTTTCTAACTCTTCTCCCCTTCAACGCACATGCACACACATCCATGCACATGCACACACGCATGCATCCACACACACACGCACGCAAGTGCACACACGTGCACACACGCGCACACACAGACACCCAGGAGCTCAGACAGTCACTAAAACAGCTTGACAAAGGAGATCAGAGGAAAGAGTGATTCAGAATCCCAGCTCTTCACAAATGCAGCGAAACCTCAATCGGATTAATTCATCAATTGAATATCTGAGTCAACATGAAATGGGATGAATTTAATCTACTTTACATTTCAATGGATTTTATTTAAACTGTAAATTAGACGAAATGTAAATGTAAATTCAATATCTGCAGTGGCAGCAATATGGGACACGGAATCCAGCGACCTAATGATCTGAAGGCACGAGTTCGAATCCCAGCAGGGCAGATGAAGCATTTAAATTCAGTTAGGTACATTGGGAATTAAAAGCTGCTCTAAGTAATTGTCAGCACAAAGCGACTGGATTGTCGTTTTAAAAGAAAAGTATCTGGATCAAGAAGCTCTTGTAAGGGAAGGCAATCTGTCATCCTTCCCCTTTCCGACTCCAGACACACAGCAACATGGTTGACTCTGAAATGGCCAAATGAGACACTCAGTGATTAAGAAGGTGACCCACTACCAACTTCCCAAGTGGAATTAGGGATGGGTAATATGGTTTACAAATGAGTTTAATCATAGATCATAGAATCCATACAATGCAGAAGGAGGCAATTTAGCCCCTTGAGCCTATACCGACAGCAATCCCACCCAGGCCCTATCCCCATAATCCTGCGTATTTACCCTGCTAGTTCCCCTGACACTGAGGGACAATTTTGCATGGCTAATCAACCTAACCTACATCTCTTTGGACCAGAGCAGACACTGGGAGAATGTGCAAACTCCACCCAGACAGTGACCCAAGGCAGGAATTGAACCCAAGTCTCTGGCGTTGTGAGGCAGCAGTGCTAACCACTGTGCCAACGAGCTGCCTTAATGAAGGGATGGTTTGTGGATAGGTCTAATGGAAGGTCTGGCAGGAGAATAGGGAGTTGGAGAGTTGGAGAGGCTTACGGAGGGAAATCCAGAGTTTAGGGCAAAGGCAACCGGATATACGGCCACTACTGCCCCCCAGGGATTAAAACTGGGAATGCGCTGAACTGAGGAATCTCCGAAATATTAAGAGGTTTGTGCGGCCGTGGGAAATTACAGAGATTACAGGCCTCATGAAAATATTAATATTGAGGTTTGCCCAATGTATGTCTTGAAGCACAGAGCTGAGGAGTGAATGGGACTTGGGACGGGGATAGATGCGGACAGCAGTTTTGGATGATCTAAGAGGCTGGCCAGCACAGTGCTGGAATAGTTAAGTCTGAATAGAGTTTATGTTGAGGATTTCATCAGCAGATGGGATGAGGCAGGGATTGAACCACACCATGTTACACAGGTGGAAGTCGCTGCTTTTTGGTGCTGGAGCTGAGATGTTTATTTTCTCGACTCTTCCAGACTAAAAAACATCATTTAATTCTCATCGATCTCGGTGTTGTAAATGGAATATTCTGGTGACTCTATAATCCCCCATTTGATTAATTGCTGACATCCGTTCAAAGTGTTCACATCTAATTCCACTTTAATGTCAATTTGCGTCGTTGATTTGAGTGTTTCTCAGGCGACGGAACAGAACTCCTACTGACTTTGCCCAAAACAATAGCTCAGCCACATCAGGGACTCTGCAAGCAGATTGGATTCCTCACTGGAGAAGAGAGATGGGATGCGGGATACAGGAGACAGTGTGACCCATTGAGAGAGAGAGAGAAAGAGATTGGACACTGTGTACAGTGAGAGGAGTGAGACCCAGATAGAGATGGTGCACTGGGTACTGGAGAAACAGTGTGACCCAGAGAGAGATGGGTACAGACTACGGAGAGAGAGGCGGGGAGGGAGAGGTGGGGAGGGAGAGACGGGGAGTCAGGGATATGGGGCGCTGGATACAGAGAGGCAGTGTGACTGGGATGAGCTACCATGGATTAGAGAGATGGTACATCTTTTGCAGAGTGAATACTTATCATCTGGAACCTGCCTGAAAGGGCAATGGAAACAGATTCAATTTTACCTTCCACAACGGGTCAAATAAATACCTGAGAAATAAAAGAAATTGTAGTGCAAGGGGGAGGATCAGTGAAGTGGTACTAATGAGATCATTTTCAAAGAGCTAGTACAGATATAATGGGCTGAACGATCTTATTTTCTGCTGGTGGTTTCTGTGATCTCACCAGGGTTCAGCACTGTTCAAAATGACATTCCTGGCTTGATCTCTTCCTGATGTGGAGATGCCGGCGTTGGACTGGGGTAAACACAGTAAGAAGTTTAACAACACCAGGTTAAAGTGGTGTTTAACCTGGTGTTTAAACTTTAACCTGGTGTTGTTAAACTTCTTACTTGATCTCTTCCACCCTGCGTAATATCTGGCAACATTCGGTTTGCTTGTTTGGGGATATGGTGCTGATGGATTTAATGACTTGTCCACTGAAACTCCGAGATCTCTCTCCTGGCCTGACATCCTCACACAGTCCAAAGATGTGCGGGTGAGGTGGATTGGCCATGCTCAATTGTCCCTTAGTGTCCTGGGATGTGTAGGTTAGAGGAATTAGCGGGGTAAATATGTGGGACTACAGGGATAGGACCTGGGTGGGATTGTTGTCAGTGCAGACTCGATGGGCCGAATGGCCTCCTTCTGCACTGTAGGGTTTCTATGATTTCTGTGATTGTAAGTGCATTTCCCATTTAGCACAGAACCTACACATCAACTTTCCTTCTGTCAAATCTCAGACCTGAAACGTCCCTATATTAAACTGCTATTTCTTCACCCATTGAGTTAATCTGGCTTTATATTCATCCTTCACTGCAACTCCCATTTTTGCGTAGTCTGCAGATTTTGACACAATTATTTCATTTTTCTTTCCTTACTCTTTCATGAAGATGTGGGTGTCGCTGGCTGGGCCAGCATTTGTGGTCTATCCCTAATTGCCCCTGAACCAAGGGTCTTGCTCGGGCAATATCAGAGGGGCAGTTAAGAGTCAACCACGTTGCTGTGGTATTGGAGTCACATGTAGGCCAGACCAGGTAAGGACGGCAGATTTCCTTCCCGAAAGGTCATTAGTGAACCAGATGGGTTATTACAACAATCGTTTCCCGAGACGGTCTGGAGAATGTTGAAAATCTTCAGAGGGACTTGTTTGAGACTTATCTCAGTGAATTCATTCTGTGTTGTGGGTTCGGTTGACACGGCACGGTGGCACAGTGGTTAGCGCTGCTGCCTCACAGCTCCAGGGACCTGGGTTCAATTCCGGTCTTGGGTCACTGTCTGTGTGGAGTTTGCACATTCTCCCCGTGTCTGCGTGGGTTTCCTCTGGGTACTCCGGTTTCCTCCCACACTCCAAAGATGTGCGGGTTAGGCGGATTGTCCATGCTAAATTGCCTATTAGTGTCCCAAGACGTGTAGGTTAGATGGATTAACTAGATATTCTTTCAGAGAGTCAGTGCAGACTGGATGGGCTGAATGACCTCCTTCTGCACTGCAGGGATTCTGTTTCCATGGAATTGGTTGAGCTTTGTCTCAGTGAGTTCACTGTGTTGTGAGGTTCGCTCGATTTAAAACAGAGGATTATTGCTCCTTCTGTAGAGAAATAATCTCTTGCCTTGCTCAGCTAAAAGTCTGACAACCAATTATTTCTGAATAACTGTGGCAATTAAAAGAAAAAAAAACTCCAAGCGAGTGGTGACCAGCTGGTGAACATTAATGGTGAGCTTTTGAGTTTAATTTTTAAAGCAAAGATTGCCGTCTCGACAGAACCTTTCACAGTCCTAAAATGTCCCACTGCCATTTCAAATTCAGCATTGGAATGATGGATGGGTGGGGATGCAGCAGTGATGATGGTGCAGTGGCAATGTCACTGGACTAGCAACATTGGTCCCCAGGGGGACCAATATCCTGGCAGGAAGGTTGGCCAAGGCTACTGGGGAGACTCTAAACTAGAAAGGTTGGGGGGAGGGAATCGTGATGAGGTGACTGAGAGCGAGGAGGTTAGCCCGCAATTAGAGAAGGATTGTACACAGTAAGAGGGAGAATAGACGGGTGATGGAGAAGAGGAGAGCTCAGACCAAAGGTTTGAGATGTGTCTATTTTAACGCCAGGAGTGTAGTGAATAAAGTGGATGAGCTTAGAGTGTGGATCGATGCTTGGAAGTGTGATGTGGTGGCCATTACGGAGACTTGGGGACAGGGACAGGACTGGATACTTCAGGTGCCGGGTTTCAGATGTTTCAGAAAGGACAGAGAGGGAGTCAAAAGAGGGTGGGGAAGTGGCACTGCTGATCAGGGATAGTGTCACAGCTGTGGAGAAGGTGGAAGCCGTGGAGGGATTGCCTACGGAGTCTCTGTGGGTGGAAGTTCGGAGCGGGAAGGGGTCGATAACTTTGCTGGGTGTTTTCTACAGGCCGCCCAATAGTAACAGGGATGTTGAGGAGCAGATAGGGAAACAGATCCTGCAGAGATGGAGTAATAACAGGGTTGTCATGATGGGAGACTTTAATTTCCCAAACATCGATTGGAATATCCCTAGGGTAAGGGGTTTGGATGGGGAGGAGTTTGTTAGGTGCATTCAGGAGGGTTTCCTGACTCAGCATGTGGATAAGCCTACAAGAGGAGAGGCTGTACTCGATCTGGTACTGGCTAGTGAGCCTGGACAGGTGTCGGATCTCTCAGTGGGGGAGCATCTTGGGGATAGTGATCATAACTCTATCTCCTTTACGCTAGCATTGGAAAGAGATAGGATCAGGCAAGCTAGGAAAGTGTTTATCTGGAGTAAGGGGAAATATGAAGCCATCAGGCAGGAGATTAGAGGCGTAAATTGGAAGGAGGTATTCTCGAGGAAAAGTACCAAAGTAAGATGGCAGATTTTCAAGGAATGTTTGTCTGGAGTTCTGCATGACAACGTTCCGATGAGACGGGGAAGTTTTGGTAGGTTACGGGAACCGTGGTGCACGAAAGCTGCACTGAACCTAGTCAAAAAGAAAAGGAAAGCGTACAAAAGGTTCAGAGAGCTAGGCGATGATAGGGATCCAGATGAGTATACGACTTGTAGGAAGGGACTTAAGAAAGAAATTAGGAGAGCCAGAAGGGGTCACGAGAAGGCCTTGGCAGGTAAGATTAAGGAGAACCCGAAGGTGTTCTATAAATATGTGAAGAGTAAAAGGATAAGATGTGAAGGAATAGGACCTATAAAATGTGAAGGTGAGAAAGTGTGTATAGAACCGGAAGAAATAGCAGAGTTGTTCAATGAATATTTTACCTCGGTATTCACGGTGGAAAAAGACCTGGGTGGTTGTACTACAGGATTGAGGCGGACTGAAAAGATTGAGTATGTGGACATTAAGAAAGAGGATGTGTTGGAAATTTTGAATAGCATCAAGATAGATAAGTCGCCAGGACTGGATGGGATGTACCTCAGGTTACTGTGGGAGGTGAGGGAAGAGATTGCAGAGCCTCTGGCGATGATCTTTGCGTCGTCGATGGAGACGGGAGAGGTTCCGGAGGATTGGAGGATTGCAGATGTGGTTCCTATGTTCAAGAAAGGGAATAGGCATAGCCCAGGAAATTACCGACCGGTGAGTGTAACCTCAGTGGTTGGTAAATTGATGGAGAAGATCTTGAAGGACAGGATTTATGAACATTTAGGGAAGTTTAGTATGCTCAAAAGTAGTCAGCACGGCTTTGTCAAAGGCAAATCGTGCCTTACGAGCCGGTGGAGTTCTTTGAAAATGTGACTAAACACATTGACGAAGGAAAAACGGTAGATGTGGTTTACGTGGACTTCAGCAAGGCGTTCGATAAGGTCCCCCATGCAAGACTTCTTGAGAAAGTGAGAGGGCATGGGATCCAAGGGGCTGTTGCCTTGTGGATCCAGAACTGGCTTGCCTGCAGAAGGCAGAGAGTGGTTGTTGATGGGTCTTTTACTGAATGGAGGTCGGTCACCAGTGGAGTGCCCCAGGGATCTGTTCTGGGACCCTTGCTGTTTGTCATTTTCATAAATGACCTGGATGAGGAAGTGGAGGGATGGGTTGGTAAGTTTGCCGACGACACGAAGGTTGGTGGTGTTGTGGATAGTTTGGAGGGATGTCAGAAGCTGCAGCGTGACATAGATAGGATGCAAGACTGGGCGAAGAAGTAGCAGATGGACTTCAACCCGGATAAATGTGTAGTGGTCCATTTTGGCAGGTCAAATGGGATGAAGGAGTATGATATCAAGGGTAGAACTCTTAGCAGTGTAGAGGATCAGAAGGACCTTGGGGTCCGATCCATAGGACTCTTAAAATCGGCCTCGCAGGTAGAGGAGGTGGTTAAGAAGGCGTATGGTGTGCTGGCCTTCATCAATCGAGGGATTGAGTTTAGGAGTCGGGAGATAATGATACAGCTTTATAAGACGCTCGTCAGACCCCACTTGGAGTACTGTGCTCAGTTCTGGTCGCTTCATTACAGGAGGGATGTGGAAATGATTGAAAGGGTGCAGAGAAGATTTACAAGGATGTTGCCTGGATTGTTTGGCATGCCTTATGAGGATAGGTTGAGGGAGCTCGGTCTTTTCTCCTTGGAGAGACGAAGGATGAGAGGTGACCTGATAGAGGTGTTCAAGATGTTGAGAGGTATAGATCGGGTGGATTCTCGGAGGCTTTTTCCCTGGGTTGAAATGGCTGCTACGAGAGGATACAGGTTTAAGGTGCTGGGGAGTAGGTACAGAGGAGATGTCAGGGGTAAGTTTTTCACTCAGAGGGTGGTGGGTGAGTGGAATCGGCTGCCGTCAGTGGTGGTGGAGGCAAACTCAAAAGGGTCTTTGAAGAGACTTCTGGATGAGTACATGGGACTTAATAGGATTGAGGGTTATAGGTAAGCCTATATATATAAGCCTAGGTAGGTACGGACATGACCAGTGCAACTTGTGGGCAGAAGGGCCTGTTTGTGCTGTATTTTTTCTATGTTCTATGTTCTATTATGCTCTGGGGTCTTGGGTTTGAAACCCACTGCAGCAGCTGGTGGAATTTAAATTCAGTTAATAAAATCTGGAATTGAAAGTGATTGTCGGGGAGAAGCCCATCTGGTTGACTAATTCCCTTTAGTGAAGGAAATCTGCCATCCTTATCTGGTCTGGCCTGTGTCTGATTCTAGATCCACAGCAATATGTCTCACAGTGACAGGGAGCCACATTCAATTCCAGCCTCGGGTCACTGTCTGTGTGGAGTCTGCACATTCCCCCCGTGTCCACGTGGGTTTCCCGGGTGCTCCAGTTTCCTCCCACAGTCTAAAGATGTGCTGGTTTGATGGATTAGTCATGCTGAATTGCCCCTTAAGATCCTGACATATGTAGATTAGGAGGATTAGCCATGTGTGGGTTATGGGGATAGGGTGTAGAGTGGGCGTGGGTAAGATACTAATTCAGTGAGTCGATCCAGAATTGATGGGCCAAATGGCCTCCTTCTGTTCTGTAGGGATTCGATGATTCTAAGAATCTTAACTGCCTTCGGAAATGGTCACTCAGTTCAAGGGGCAATTAGGAATGGGCAACAAATGCTGGCCTTTACATTGATGCCCACATCAGGCACCCTGAAACAGACTAGATAATAACCAGATGCTTTCAGACTTGTCTGTATCAGTAGCCATTCCTTCATCCGTTGCAATAGTCTCACAGCACAGGAGGAGCCCATTCGACCCACAGTGCCACTGCAAGCTCTTCGAAAGCACACTGCCCTACTCTTTCCCCTTCGCCCAGCAAGTTATTTTCCATTCTCAGGCACATCATTTCTCTTTTTTAAGTGCGTTTAGTTTACGTAGGTTTGGATATCTCTCCAGAGAGCTAGCACAGATACGATGGGGGTGAATATTCTCCTTCTGTCCTGTATTATTCTCCGATATGGTCCTCTGGTTTGAGGGAGTTTATTTTAAGCAAGTTTGGAAGGGCAGGCAGGGTTTCAGTCTGAACAAGCCTCCAGCATTTGCTCTACAATACCGCAGGGTCGGCACAATGGCACAGTGGTAATTAGCACTGCTGCCTCACAGCGCCAGGGACCCGGGTTCGATTCCTGGCTTTGTTCACTGTCTGTGTGGAGTTTGCATGTTCTCCCTGTGACTGCGTGGGTTTCCTCCGGGTGCTCCGGTTTCGTTCCACAGTGAAAGACGTGCTGGTTAGGTGCATTGACCCGAACAGGCACTGGAGTGTGGCAGCTAGGGGATTTTCACAGTAACTTCATTGCAGTGTTAATGTAAGCCTTACTTGTGACTAATAAATAAACTTTAAAAATTTGACTTTAACTTCAATCCATTCTATTGCTTCGGTGACTAAAGCTGAGAGAGAGAAATGGAGGGTCTGAGAGAGAGTGGATTAAACGTGAGGCTGCAGACTTCATCCCCACTAATCCTCACCCAGACCAACATCTCATTAAACTTTTTGCGAGTCTCTTTATTCCTGGATCAGAACACCCGAACTGCTCTGTTGTCTCTGAAAATGTTCTGCTCACTTTTTCTGCTGAGAGAGGAGAATATTGTTGCTGTGGAGATGGCTGATTGACTGACCCCTGACCCTGTTGTCAGGGGATAGATTTTTCTGTCGAGCAATTTACAATGATAAAGAGTCTCAGTTCCCATCTCCTGTTGCTCTCTCTCTCTCTCTCTCCCCTCTCTCCATTTTTTCTCTCTCTCTCTCCATCTTCTCTCTGTCTCCATTTTCTCTCTCTCCCCCCCCTTTCTCTCTCTCTCTCTCTCCATTCTCTCTCTCTCCCCCTCTCTCTCTCCATTCTCTCTCTCTCCATTCTCTTTCTCTCTCTCTCTCCATTCTCTCTCTCTCTCTCTCTCCATTCTCTCTCTCTCTCTCTCCATTCTGTTTCTCTCTCTCTCTCTCTCTCCATTCTCTCTCTCTCTCCATTCTCTCTCTCTCTCTCCATTCTCTCTCCATTCTCTCTCTCTCTCCATTCTCTCTCTCTCTCTCTCTCCGTTCTCTTTCTCTCCCTCTCCATTCTCTCTCTCTCTCTCTCCATTCTCTCTGTCTCTCTCCATTCTCTCTCTTTCTCTCTCTCCATTCTCTCTCTCTCTCTCTCTCTCCATTCTCTCTCTCTCTCCAACGACCGGTGAGTGTAACCTCAGTGGTTGGTAAATTGATGGAGAAGATCTTGAAGGACAGGATTTATGAACATTTAGGGAAGTTTAGTATGCTCAAAAGTAGTCAGCACGGCTTTGTCAAAGGCAAATCGTGCCTTACGAGCCTGGTGGAGTTCTTTGAAAATGTGACTAAACACATTGACGAAGGAAAAGCGGTAGATGTGGTTTACGTGGACTTCAGCAAGGCATTCGATAAGGTCCCCCATGCAAGACTTCTTGAGAAAGTGAGAGGGCATGGGATCCAAGGGGCTGTTGCCTTGTGGATCCAGAACTGGCTTGCCTGCAGAAGTGCTAATTCTCTCTCTCTCTCCATTCTCTCTCTCTCCCCCTCTCTCTCTCCATTCTCTCTCTCTCCATTCTCTTTCTCTCTTTCTCTCCATTCTCTCTCTCTCTCTCTCCATTCTCTCTCTCTCTCTCTCTCTCCATTCTCTCTCTCTCTCTCCATTCTCTCTCTCCATTCTCTTTCTCTCTCTCTCTCCATTCTCTCTCTCTCTCCATTCTCTCTCTCTCTCCATTCTCTCTCTCTCTCTCCATTCTCTCTCTCTCTCCATTCTCTCTCTCTCTCCATTCTCTCTCTCCATTCTCTTTCTCTCTCTCCATTCTCTTTCTCTCTCTCTCTCTCAATTCTCTCTCTCTCTCTCTCTCCCCATTCTCTCTCATATCCACATGCAAATTTAATTATAAACACAGACACAGACAGATAGGCAAGGGATCACATCCCACCTGGGGACTGCTGTATAATCCAGGCTGACATTTCTACTGCTGAGTCCTCTCCCAGTGTCCCTGGACCAATATTTATCCTTCAATCAAGATCAGTAAACACAGTTTCTCCGATCATAATCACCTTGCTCTCTGTGAGATCCTGCTGTGCCCAAATTGGCTTCTGCACTTTCTACAAGACAGCAGTAAATACATAAAAAAAAAATATTTGGTCATCTGGAAAGGGCTTTGGGATTTGCTGAGATTGAAACCTGTATTGTATCTCCCATCCAGTGACCCCGTCTATGCTTCCCGCTGCCTCAGCAAAGCAGCCAGTATAATTAAGGACCTCACGCACCCCGGACATTCTCTCTTCCACCTTCTTCCGAGATCACATATTAACCGACTCAAGAACAGCTTGTTCCCTGCTGCTGTCAGACTTTTGAATGGACCTACTTGCATTAAGTTGATCTTTCTCTACACCGTAGCTATGACTGGAGCACTATATTCTGCACTCTCTCCGTTCCTTCTCTATGAACAGTATGCTTTGTCTGTATAGCGTGCAAGAAACAATACTTTTCACTGTAATACATGTGACAATAATAAATCAAATCAAAATCTCTCCACCTCGCTGATCTTCCACCTCACGTTTTCTTTTGATGGGTTTAGAACCACAGAATCCATAGAATCTCTATGGTGCAGAAGGAGGCCATTCGGTCCATCGAATCTGCACTAACTCTCTGAAAGAACATCTTAGCTAGGCTCACCATATCCTCTGCCTTATCTCCATAACCCTGCACATTTATTACCTAATCTACACATTCTGAGTCACTAAAGGGCAATTTAGCATGGCCAATCCACCTAACCTATGCATCTTGGGACACAAAGGAGCAACTTAACGTGGCCAGTTGACCTAACCTGCACATCTTTGGACTGTGGGAGGAATCCAGAGCACCCGGAGGAAACCCACGCAGACACGGAGAGAATGTGCAAACTCCACACAGACAGCCACCCAAGGCCGGAATCGAACTCTTGCCCCTGGTGTTGTAAGGTAGCAGTGCTAACCACTGTGCTAATGCCCCCCTTTAGTTCTTGCTGTAAGTTCCTGCCTTATTTCCCACTGCCCCCAGCGACCTGCTCATTGATGGAGCAGCAATGAGGCTGGGATCGAAGTGTTTGTTTGAACCTGGTTTCACAGACAGTCAGTGGGTTACCCGGACTTCTGCTCACAGCCCTATCTTTCAGTGAAACTGGGCCACTGGGGGGAAAAGATCAATTTGAGGAGACATCCCTTCATCAGAGACCTCTCATTAGAAGGAGGTCAGGCACTGGAGAAGGAGGGATTCAAGTTGGGATTAATGGATTTAATGAAAGCGACACGATAGTTAGCATTGCTGTCTCAGCGCCAGGGACCCAGGTTCGATTCCAGCCTTGGGTCACTGTCTGTATGGAGTTTACACATTCTCCCCGTGTCTGTGTGGGTTTCATCCGGGTGCTCTGGTTTCCTCCCATAGTCCAAGGGTGTGCAGGTTAGGTCAACTGGCCACGTTAAATTGCTCGTTCGTGTCCCAAGATACATAGGTTAGGTGGATTGGCCATGCTAAATTGTCCTTTAGTGTCCCAAGATGCGTAGGTCAGGGTGATTAGAGGAGTAAATACGTGGGATTATGGGGGTAGGGCCTGAGTAAAGGTGCTTTGTCGGAGAGTTGGTGCAGACTCGATGGGCCGAATGGCCTCCTTCTGCACTGTAGGGATCCTACAATTCTATGATTCTACGACAGGGTGACTGCGAAACAAGGAGTGATTTACAACAGGGCCCTGTCAATAATGTGGGATTTACACCAATGTTTATTGTAGATTCTTTCTCCAGTCTGCTTTCCATTTTCTGGAACCTTCCCTTTGCCTTCTCATTCCTGAAATGCCAAAGCCAGCTGCAGAGTTCTGGGATTCATTAACTTGGACAGATGGTCATTTCTTTCAACTCAGATTCTTCATAATTAAACTCCAACACTTATAATCCCACTGAGCTCCCTCACAAGATGTTGTCATAAATCCTCCGCCGTTTCCTTCATTAAATTAATTCTCGGGATGTGGGTTTATTGCCCATCCCTATTTACCCCCAGAAGGAGGAGCCGGGACTCTGGCTTGAGTTACTGGCAGCCTTGATGTGACTGAGTGGCTCATTCTGCCACTTCAGAGGATGCTGGCATGGGATTGGAGTCACAGAGACTCCCACAGCAGGGATGGGGTGTAAATTCGGAAGTTCAGTCACGAATGAGATGTGATTGCGATCGATCAGGACTGATCTACACAGGATCCTGTCAATAATATGCCACTAGATCACATTCCCATCAATGAGAGTCAGGCCACAGACAGAGAGGGAAGGTCAGACTGAAGGTCCTGTCTGTTACCTGGGAAACCAAAAACAGGTATCCTTCCCGAAAGGATATTACTGAAACCAGCTGGGATTCCTCAGTGATCCGACACTTCTGATCCTTGGAGTTTTTAAACTGATATCAATTTCTGAAACTGCAGAGGGTGTGATTTGAATTCGCAATCTCTGGATTATTAATCCACTAACAACCTCTGCACTGCACTCCCTATTCTGCTGTATCCGGCTGCTTTACATTGACTTGAACCCAGCACAATGGATCTGTGGCAGACTCAAGCTTCTTTTTCCCTCAAAGAGGGGACCTGACGGAGCGTTTTATACCCACAGGGGGGTTTGATCAGTTAGATGTAGCGGAGATGTTTCCATTTGCGTGGTTGAGATCCAAATTAGGATCACATGAGATAGTCACAAATAAATCCAACAGGGAAGTAGGGAAAAATACTTTTCAGAGTGTAGTGAGAGTGCGGAACTCGCTACCAGAGGGAGTGGTGGAGGCGAATAATAAGAGGAAGCTAGACAGTCATGAGGAAAAAAAGGAAGGTGTATGGCAGATACAGGGGGCTGAAAACAATGGATGCCCGAGAAGAAAGTGCAGGGGGGGGTACTCCAAAAATAAATTAGGTGAGCAAAGAGGGGGCATGACACTGAAGGGCAAAGTAAAGGAAATTCCCACGGTGTTTTATAAGTATATTAAGGGAAAGAGGTTAAACAGAGAAAGAGTTGGGCCCATTAGGGACCTGTATGTGGAGCTGAAAGATCTAGGTGAGGTATTAGAATATCATAAAGTGAGTATTTTGCATTGATGTTCATGAGAACCGGCCTCGGGTCCCTGTCTGTGTGGAGTTTGCACGTTCTCCCCGTGTCTACGTGGGTTTCCTCCGGGTGCTCCGGTTTCCTCCCACAGTCCAAAGATGTGCGGGTTAGTTTGATGGCTGTGCTAAATTGACCCTAGTGTCGGAGGGGGGGGGGGGGGGGGGGGTGGGGGCTGCAGAGGGGAGGGGGTAGCAGAGCAAATATGTGGGTTACAGGAATAGGGCCTGGGTGGTATTGTGGTTGACCCGATGGGCCAAATGGCCGCCTTCTGCACGGCATGATTCTATGAATCTATTCTATTAGCATCAAGAAGAAGGAGATGTTAGTGGGATTAAATTGGATAAATCCCCAGGCTCAGGTGAGATGGATCCTAAGCTGCTGTGTGAGGCAAGAGAAAAGATTGCAGGGGCTCCGACGTTAATTTTCAAATCCTCTCTCTACACAGGAGAGGTGCCAGAGAACTGGAGGACATCTAACGAGATACCATTATTAAATAAGAGAAGTAGGGAAACACCAGGTAGTTACAGGCAATGAGTTTAACATCAATGGTCGGAAATCTATTCGAAAAAATCTGAAGGACGGAATCAATTTCCACCTGGAGAGGCAAGAGTTAATCAAGGATAATCAGCATGGCTTTGTCAGGGGAAGATCATGTCTAACAAATTTGATTGAGTTTTGCAAGGAGGTAACTGGATGTGTAGATGAGAGCAGTGCAGTTGATGCAGACTTCATAGAATCCCAACAGTGCAGAAGAAGGCCATTCGGCCCATTAAATCTGCCCCGACAACGATCCCACCCAGGCCCGATCCCCGCATATTTATCTTGCTAATCCCTCTAACCTACGCATCCTGGACACTAAGGGGCAATTTAGCATAACCAATCAACCTAACCCACGCATCTTTGGATTGTGGGAGGAAACCGGAGCACCCGGCGAAAACACGCTGACATGGGGAGAACGTGTAAACTCCACACAGACAGTGATTCAAGCTGGGAATCGAACCCAGGTCCCTGGAGCTGTGAGGCAGCAGTGCGAATCACTGTACCACCATGCCGCCCATACGCATGGATGGCAGTAAGACTACATGGACTTCATTAAGGCTTTTGACAAGGTCCAACATGGGAGACTAATCAAGGAGGTAAGAGCTCATGGGATGCAGAGCAATTTGACAAATTAGATCCTCATTGGCTTCGTGGCAGGAGGCAGAGGGTGATGGTTGAAGGTTGTTTTTGTGACTGGAAGACTTTATCCAGTGGGGTATCACAGGGATTGGCGCTGGGTCCCTTTTTGTTTGTGGTGTACATTAATAATCTGGATGTGAATGTAGGAGGTGTGATAAGTAAGTTTGCAGATTACACAAACATTGATGGTGTGGTAAATAGTGAGGAGCAAAGCATTTATTACAGGAAGATATAGATGGGCTGGTTAGGTGGAACAGTGGCAAATGGAAGTTAACCCTGTGAAGTGTGAGGGAGAACTCATCAGGAAAAGAAATACATAATGAATGATAGGAAGCGCAGAGGAACAGAGGGACCCTGGGATGCATGTCCACAGATCCCTGAAGGCAGCAGGACAGGTCGATAAAGTGATTAAGACGGGATATGGGATAGCTTTGACAAAGGGTCATCTGGACTTGAAACATCAGCTCTTTTCTCTCCTAACAGATGCTGCCAGACCTGCTGAGATGTTCCAGCATTTTCTCTCTTGATATGGGATACTTGCCTTTATAAGCCAAGGCATGGAATATGAGAGCAGGGAGGTTATGATGGAGTTGTATAAAACACTCATTCAGCCACAGCTAGAGTATTGTGTGCAGTTCTGGTCGCCACACTATAGGAAGGATGTGATGACACTAGAAAGTGTGTGGAGGAGATTCACCAGGATGTTGCCTGGGTTGGAGTGATTCAGCTATGAAGAGAGGCTCGATCGGCAGGGATTGTTTTCCTCAGGTCAGAGGGGACTGAAGGGGGACTTGATTGAGGTACACAAACTTATGAAGCACGAAGGTTTCTTCCCAGCTACCCTATCTTTCTCCTTAGTAGAAGAGTCAATAACAAGCAGGTATTAGATTTAAGGTAAGGGGCAATAGATTCATAGGTGATTTGAGGAAAAATGTTTCCAACTAGAAGGAATCTGGAACTCACTGCCTGGAAGGAACCCCGACAACATTGAACTAGCATTTAGAGGAGCACTTGAAACGCCATCGTGTACAAGGCTATGGAGCAAGCACTGGAAAATGGGATTAGAATAGATAGGTGTTTGATGGATGGCACAGACATGATGGGCCAAAGGGCCTCTTTCTGTGTTGTATGATTCTGACAGATTCACTGATGTCGTGTGATGGAGAGCATGAGAGGAGGCTCATGTGGAGCATCAACACTAGCATGGACCAGTAGGGCCGAATGGCCTGTCTCATTCTGTAAGCTCAATGTAATTCTAAAGTTTAAAGTTTATTTATTCGAGGCACAAGTTGGCTTACATTAACATTGCAATGAAGTTACTGTGAAAATCCTCTAGTCGCCACACTCTGGGTACACTGAGGGAGAATTTAGCACCTAGCCAGCACGTCTTTCGGACTGTGGGAGGAAACTGAAGAACCCGGAGGAAACCCACGCAGACATGGGGAGAATGTGTAGAGTCCACACACACAGTGACCCAAGCCGGGAATCGAACCCTGGTCCCTGGCACTGTAAGGCAGCTCTAACAGAGGCTATGATATTGTGAAGGGCTTTGACAGGGAGAATATATTCCCAGTTGGCAGGCTCTCAAGAATTACAGATGGTCGATATAATATCATCCATAATAAATCCAGCCGGGAATTGAACACGGGTCCCTGGCGCTGTGAGGCAGCAGTGCTAACCACTGTGGCACCGTGCCGCCCTCCACTGTGCCACCACGCTGCCCTGTTCTAATTCTATGTACATTTCAAAACGACCAAGTGTCTTGTGACCAAGTTGTTCCTTTAACAACAATTAAGCTTGTGAGTAAAACAGCGGCTGAGAAAGAAAAATGCTGCAATTCTACAGTACGACATCACCTCAGGATGGGACATAGTCATTAAGTCTTGGTCCCTTCCCCTCCTCTTCCCTCCACACACCCCCTCCCCCCCCCTCCCCCCCCCCCCCCCCCCCCGTACCCCCCCCCCCGCCTTCTTTAACTTCTCTCTTTAACCAATCTGCTGTTCACCACTTTTAGCATCTCTATGTGGCTCGATGCCAATCACTGTGTGATTTACATTCCTGTGACGCACCTTGGGACATATTTTTATGTCAAAGGTGCTACATAAACTCACACAAACAAAGGGCCTGATTACTGGCTGTTGGGCAGCAACAGGAATCTGTGGGCTCGGCCTTTTATGAAGCCATTAACATTTATCCTTAATAACCCATTCGTGAACATCATTAACTAGGGAACTGAACCTGCTGATAGTGAGTGGTTTATAATTGGTGAGACCGACAGGATCTTAGTCACGCGTCACATTGTAAATGCAAGATAACATCACGTTAAAAGCTCTGAAATGAATGTCAAATGGTGAGTGGATTTGTCGAGGTAACACTGATTCATAAGGTGCTGCGTTTGCACTCCCGTGTGTCGGGAAGAGTTTCTGGAATGTATAGGAATATATGATGGTGATATAGGAATCTCTTCCCTTCCCTTGTTGATGCTGCCACACACACAGCAGGAAGCTGCTGTCTCTCTCTCTCTCGCTCTCTCTGCCTGGGCTGGGTGGTGATGTGCAATGACTGTTTCAACAACAACAACCTGTG
Source organism: Mustelus asterias (assembly GCF_964213995.1). NCBI lineage: Eukaryota > Metazoa > Chordata > Chondrichthyes > Carcharhiniformes > Triakidae > Mustelus > Mustelus asterias. The sequence continues at coordinate 21,470,410 of NC_135808.1, read as the reverse complement.
TTTATATACCACCTTTAACAGAGAGAAACAACACAACGTGCTTCATCGGAGAGTAAATCGAGCAAAACAAAAATCATGCCAGGAGATATTCGGAATTTCATTAAAGTCTCTGTCAAAAGGCACAGGTTTCAATGAGTGTCTGAAGGGGAGAGAGGGAGGCAGCGAAATCAGAAAAGTTTACGGAGAGAATTTGTAGAATTATAGAATCCCTGCAGTGTCGAAGGAGGCCATTTGGCCCATCGAGTCTGCGCTGACTCTCTAACAGAGGATCTTACCCAGGCGTTCTCCCCTGTCCTATCCCCATAGCCCCACATATTTACCCCGCTAATCCCCTTAACCTACACATCCTGAGACATGAAGGGAAAATTTGCCATCGAAAATCCACTAACCTGCACATCTTTCGGACTGTGGGAGGAAACCGGAGCACCCGAAGGAAACCCAGGCAGAGTGGGCGAACTCCACACAGACAGTCGCCCCAGGCTGAAACTGAACCCAGGTGCCTGGTGCTGTGAGGCAGCAGAGGGGGCAATCGGTTAATAAGACTTGGTTACAGAACGGACAGCAGTGTTGTAGATGAGTTGAAGTTTACAGCGTTTGGGAGATAGGAACATCGCAATTAGGAGCAGAAATTGGCAATTTAGCCCTTTGAGCCTGCTCCACCAATCAATCAAAGATCATGGCTGATCACTTCCTGGTCTCAAATCCACTTGTTCCCTATCTCTTTTTATCCCGTTTTTGAAATCAAAAATATCTATCTCCTTCCTGAAGCCATTGAACAATTCAGACTCCACCGTGCTATGGGACAGTAAGTTCCACAAATTCACCACCCTCTGGGAGAAGTAGTTCCTCCTCATCTCAGTTTTAAATCTACCACCTCTCGACCTATACCTGTGACCTCTTGTTCTCGATTACCCCATGAGAGGAAACATTTGGTCGATATTTAGTTTATCAATCTTATAAAGCTCTATCAGATCCCCTCTCCTCATTCTAAACTCCAGTGAGTATAAACCCAAACTGTTTAATCTCTCCTCATACGTCAACCCTTTCATCCCCGGAATCCATCTGGTGAATCTCCTCTGAACTGCCTCCAATGCCACCACATCCTTCTTCAAATAAGGGGACTATATCTGGACAGAATGCTCCAGAAATGATCTCACCAACACCCTATACAATTGCTACACTTCGCTACTTCTATACTCCAGTCCTTTTGCAATAAATGCCAACATCCCATTTCCCTTTTTTATTACATGCTGCTCCTGCACATCAACTTTCTGTGATTCATGAACAAAGACGCCCAGATCCCTCCGCCCGGATGCATTTTGATTCTGCTTTCCTTTTAAATAATAATTTACCTTTCTATTTTTTCTGCCAAAATGTATAACCTCAATTATCCACATTAAACTCCATCTGCCAAATGTTGTCCTACTCTCCTCGTCTATCTATATCCGTCTGTAAAATCTTCATCTCTTCACTGCCTGCTTTCCCCACCCATTTTACCATTCTCTACAAATTTTGCTATGTTACACTCTGTCCCTGCTTGCAGATCATTTATATAGATTGTCAACAGTTGAGATCCGAGGACTGACCCCCTGCAGCACCCTGCTAGTTGCATTTCGCCAGCCAGAGAAGGACCCATATAGCCTGACCTGCTTTCTGTCAGTCAGCCAATCCTCAATCTAATCCAGTTCTCTACCCCCAATCCCCTGCGATCTCACCTCCTGGAACAGGCTTTTATGCGGCACCTTGTCAAACTCTGAAGTCTCAATATACAACATCCACAGGTTCCCCATTATCCACTTTGCTGGTAATGTCCTCAAAGAACTTAAGCAAGTTGAGGTGGGAGACCAGGAAGGAGAGATTTGGAACGGCCAAGTCTAGAGGTGTAAAGGGAATGGATTGGAGCAATAGAACGGCAAACCAGAAACCATGTGCTGGTTAGGGATTGAGAAGACAGAGAGAGATCGAGGGAACGATGGAGTGAGACACTCTCTCCAACCCTCTTTGGAGAGAGTTACTCCCTCTGGTTTCCACTGAACTCCCACTAGCAATTAGCTATCCAGAGACCTCACTGTTTAAACAGCATCATTTCATTGAAACATCAGTTGCAGCACTGGGACACGGAGCAGTTAATGATGTCCCGAGGAGACAGTGATCCAGGAACACTTAACATCTGTACTGTTCAATTATTCATTCATCATTTACACAGCTTTAGGATCCTGTTACTAATATTCACCGGATCCGATTAACATTGAGAATTAAAAATATTTGATTCCAACATGCAGCTTCAGTTAATGACTTGAGTCGATGCTGTGACAATTGTAGATTAATTAATCTTGATTCTCTGTTTGTTACCACACTCTCCATCTTTAACACACACATTAGTTTGATAGCTTGCTGTAAACTGACACTTCATACAGTTACTGCTCTAACAGGGTGAGCTGCGTAATCACTTAGGGAAGGAGTTTAGGCTGATTCAGTGTTGCTGATTTCAGGGAGTGCAGATGTCTGTGAGATCATCAGGATTCACTGCAGCCACTCAACAAAGATCCTTCAACAGCACCTCCAAAACCCACTCTATCCTGGATAGTGGACCCTGACTGCAGTGCGTACCATCTACAGGATTCACTGCAGCAACTCGCCAAGGTGCCATCAATAGCCTGTCCAAAACCCACTCCCTGAACCAACAGTGCACTCTGACTGCAGTGTGTGCCATCTACAAGATTCACTGCAGCAACTCGCCAAGGTGCCATCAATAGCCTGTCCAAAACCCACTCCCTGAACCAACAGTGCACTCTGACTGCAGTGTGTGCCATCTACAAGATTCACTGCAGCAACTCGCCAAGTCTCCATCAACAGTATCTCCCATACCCATTCCCTCCACTAACAGTGCACCCTGATTGCAGTGTGTACCGTCTTCAAGATTCACTGTAACAACTCACCAACGCTCCCTGAAGAGCACTTCCCAAACCATTCCCTCCACCACCACCAGTGCACCATGGCTGCAGTGTCTACCATTTACAGGATTCAGAGCAGCAACTCACAAGGCTCCATCAACAGTATCTCCCTTACCCGCTCCCTCCACCATCGCTGCACCATGGCTCAGTGTGGACCATCGACAGGATTCAATGTAGCAACTCACCAAGTCTCCATCAACAGCACCCCCTAAATCCACTCGCTCCACCACCCAGGAATATAAGGACAGCAGATACATGGGAACAGCATTGCCTCCAGGTTCCCCAGAGCTAAACACCACCCTGATTTAGAATCATAGAATCATAAAAAGGCATGGCAGTATCAGGTCATTCAGTCCATCATGTCTTTGAAAAGTATGCTCCAATTAGTCCCCTGCCATTTCCATTGCCCTGCCAAGGTCACGGGGAACAACACTTGTTTTCAAATCCTGTGATATTCTATAACTCGTGTCTGTAAATATTTTAGTGGTGGGAAGCTATTTTTAGTTAGACAGTGAACATCATTCTTCGACACAACAGTGATAATAATTACTGTACCTAGCTGTCGAGCTGTCCAGTACAGAGTGCAGCATGATGTAGCACCGACAGATTTATGAAGACATCTCCCTGAGATAATGAGAGTGTGTAAATATTCCATGTTTCCAAGATAGTGTGGAAGAAGCTTTTGTGTTTTTCTAACCTGTGCTCTACCTGCCGTCTTGAGTGTGTGACGGAAACAGTGTAGTGGGAGCTTTATTCTGTATTGAACCCCATGCTGTACCTGTCCTGGGAGTGTTTGATAGGGACAGTGTAGAGGGAGCTTTACTCTGTATCTAACCCCGTGCTGTACCTGTCCTGGGAGTGTTTGATCGGGACAGTGTGGAGGGAGCTTTACTCTGTATCTAACCCTGTGCTGTCCCTGTCCTGGGAGTGTTTGATGGGGACAGTGTAGAGGGAGCTTTACTCTGGATCTAACCCCGTGCTCTACGTGTCCTGGGAGAGTTTGATGGGACAGTGTGGAGGGAGCTTTACTCTGTATCTAACCCCCTGCTGTACCTGTCCTGGGAGTGTTTGATGGGGACAGTGTAGAAGAAGCTTCACTCTGTATCTAACCCCGTGCTGTATCTGTCCTGGGAGTGTTTGATGGGGCAGTGTAGAGGGAGCTTTACTCTGTATCTAACCCCGTGCTGTACCTGTCCTGGGAGTGTTTGATGGGGACAGTGTAGAGGGAGCTTTACTCCGTATCTAACCCCGTGCTGAACCTGTCCTGGGAATGTTTGATGGGGACAGTGTGGAGGGAGCTTTACTCTGTATATAACCCCCTGCTGTACCTGTCCTGGGAGTGTTTGATGGGGAGAATGTAGAGGAAGTTTTACTCTGTATCTAACCTGTGTTACTCCCGTCTCTATTTCCAGGAGAATCCGTACATGTGCAACAATGAGTGTGACGCTCGCACGCCCGAGCTCGCACACCCACCTGAGCTGATGTTGGATGATGAGGGACGGATTCCCAACACCTTTTGGCAAAGTGTTTCCTGGAGGAATTTTCCGAAGCCCCTCCTGGTCAACATCACTCTGTCCTGGGGCAAGAGTATCGAGCTGACCGAGGACATCGTCATCACCTTCGAGTCGGGCCGGCCGGAGCAGATGGTCCTGGAGAAGTCTCTGGACCACGGCCGGACGTGGCAGCCTTACCAGTTCTATGCAGCCGATTGCCTCAACTCCTTTGGGATGGAGGCGAGGAGGGCCAGGGATCTGAGGCCGGCCTCGGTGCTGGACATCATCTGCACGGAGGAGTACTCCAGGGGATACGTGTGGAAGGTGGACAAAATGGTTCGCTTCGAGATCCAGGAACGTTTGTCCCAGTTCGGGGGTCCGCGCCTCGGTGACATGGCCTCACTGTACGGCCAGCTGGACACCACCAAGAAGCTGAGGGACTTCTTCACCCTGACCGACCTGCGGCTCAGGCTGCTCCGGCCGGCCACTGGACCCACCAGTGTCGACCCACTCAACCTGTCCAAGTACTTCTACGCCATCTCCAACCTGGACATCCGCGGCAGGTGAGAGCTCCCCAACCTTTCTGGGCAGAGTCACTGAGACCAGACTTCACCTCCAGGGAGCAAAGGGCCAGGCTCAACATCTGGGGTGCACCAGCAGAGGGAACATCTGGGGGGGGGGGGGGGCACCAACATTGTCGATTATGCGGGGGGGGCACCGGATCAGGGTCAACATTTGGGAAGCACCATCAGGGGGAGCATGTGAGTGACACCAGGTCAGGGTCAACACCTGGGGGCTACGATCCGCGGGAACATCTGGGGACATGATTGGATGAAACACCAGCCCCAGGTCAGCCTCAACATCTGCAGAGCACAAGGGGGAGAAATATTTGGGGCTGCACTGGGTCAGGATCAGCATCTGGGCAGCAAGAGTGGGTGGAACATCCAAAATCACTCTGTCTGAGCTAACAAAGAGTTATTTTCTGGCTAACATCTGGATTCACTCTATCAGGGTCGCCAACTCTATTCATGATCAGGGTTAACATCTGGAGTAACTCTGTCAGGTCTAACTTCTGGAGCCACTCTTATCAGGATTAACATCTGGGAGCCACTCTATCAGAGTTAATAACTAGAACCAGGTTCTCAGGGGCCACTTTATCAGAGTTCATATTTGGAGTCACTCTATCTGAGTTAAGATCTGGAGTCACTCTGCTATGTTGAGTATTTGGAGTTATTCGCTCAGGTCTCACATCTGGAGTAGTTCTATAGGAGATATTCAGAGGGTGAGAGCTCCTCACTGTTTCTGCTCAGAGTCTCTGATGTGAGCGCTCAGTAACTGGTGACAGATAGGGATCACCCACCCCCTTCCTTACCCACACACCACCTCGGCCCACTCAACACTATCTGCTGCCTCTGTGCTGACACTGAATTCTTTACTGAATGGGCGTGTGACAGTGTGTACCACCAGCATTGTGACAGTGTGTACACTCCAGCATTGTGACAATGTGTACACACCAGCATTGTGACAGTGTGTACACTCCAGCATTGTGACAGTGTGTACACTCCAGCATTGTGACAGTGCGTACACTCCAGCATTGTGACAGTGTGTACACACCAGCATTGTGACAGTGTGTACACTCCAGCATTGTGACGTTGTGTACACACCATGTTGTGACGTTGTGTACACACCAGCATTGTGACGGTGTGTGCACATCAGCGTTGTGACATTGCGTACACACCAGCATCGTGACAGTGTGTACATACCAGCATCGTGACAGTGTGTACACACCAGCATTGTGACAGTGTGTACACACCAGCATTGTGACAGTGTGTACACACCAGCATTGTGACAGTGTGTACACTCCAGCATTGTGACAGTGCGTACACACCAGCATTGTGACAGTGTGTACACACCAGCATTGTGACAGTGCGTACACACCAGCATTGTGACAGTGTGTACCACCAGCATTGTGACAGTGTGTACCACCAGCATTGTGACAGTGCGTACACACCAGCATTGTGACAGTGTGTACCACCAGCATTGTGACAGTGTGTACACTCCAGCATTGTGACAGTGCGTACACACCAGCATTGTGACAGTGTGTACCACCAGCATTGTGACAGTCTGTACACGCCAGCATTGTGACAGTGCGTACACACCAGCATTGTGACAGTGTGTACCACCAGCATTGTGACAGTGCGTACACACCAGCATTGTGACAGTGTGTACCACCAGCATTGTGACAGTGTGTACCACCAGCATTGTGACAGTGTGTACACACCAGCATTGTGACAGTGTGTACACTCCAGCATTGTGACAGTGTGTACACACCAGCATTGTGACAGTGTGTACACACCAGCATTGTGACAGTGTGTACACTCCAGCATTGTGACAGTGCGTACACACCAGCATTGTGACAGTGTGTACCACCAGCATTGTGACAGTGTGTACACACCAGCATTGTGACAGTGTGTACACTCCAGCATTGTGACAGTGTGTACACACCAGCATTGTGACAGTGTGTACACTCCAGCATTGTGACAGTGTGTACACACCAGCATTGTGACAGTGTGTACACACCAGCATTGTGACAGTGTGTACACACCAGCATTGTGACAGTGTGTACACACCAGCATTGCGACAGTGTGTACCACCAGCATTGTGACAGTGTGTGCACTCCAGCATTGTGACAGTGCGTACACACCAGCATTGTGACAGTGTGTACCACCAGCATTGTGACAGTGTGTACACCCCAGCATTGTGACAGTGTGTACACCCCAGCATTGTGACGTTGCGTACACCCCAGCATTGTGACGGTGTGTACACTCCAGCATTGTGACAGTGTGTACACACCAGCATTGTGACAGTGTGTACACACCAGCATTGTGACAGTGCGTACACACCAACATTGTGACAGTGTGTACACTCCAGCATTGTGACAGTGCGTACACACCAGCATTGTGACAGTGTGTACCACCAGCATTGTGACAGTGTGTACACACCAGCATTGTGACAGTGCGTACACACCAGCATTGTGACAGTGTGTACCACCAGCATTGTGAAAGTGTGTACACCCCAGCATTGTGACAGTGTGTACACACCAGCATTGTGACGGTGTGTACACTCCAGCATTGTGACAGTGTGTACACACCAGCATTGTGACAGTGTGTACACACCAGCATTGTGACAGTGTGTACACACCAACATTGTGACAGTGTGTACACACCAGCATTGTGACAGTGTGTACACACCAGCATTGTGAAAGTGTGTACACACCAGCATTGTGACAGTGTGTACCACCAGCATTGTGACAGTGTGTACACACCAGCATTGTGACAGTGCGTACACTCCAGCATTGTGACAGTGCGTACACTCCAGCATTGTGACAGTGTGTACACACCAGCATTGTGACAGTGCGTACACACCAGCATTGTGACAGTGCGTACACACCAGCATTGTGACAGTGCGTACACTCCAGCATTGTGACAGTGTGTACGCACCAGCATTGTGACAGTGCGTACACACCAGCATTGTGACAGTGTGTACACACCAGCATTGTGACAGTGCGTACACTCCAGCATTGTGACAGTGTGTACACACCAGCATTGTGACGTTGTGTACACTCCAGCATTGTGACAGTGTGTACACACCAGCATTGTGACAGTGTGTACCACCAGCATTGTGACAGTGTGTACACACCAGCATTGTGACAGTGTGTACACACCAGCATTGTGACAGTGCGTACACCCCAGCATTGTGACGGTGCGTACACACCAGCATTGTGACAGTGTGTACACACCAGCATTGTGACAGTGTGTACACACCAGCATTGTGACAGTGTGTACACACCAGCATTGTGACAGTGTGTACACACCAGCATTGTGACAGTGTGTACACACCAGCATTGTGACAGTGCGTACACCCCAGCATTGTGACGTTGCGTACACACCAGCATTGTGACAGTGTGTACCACCAGCATTGTGACAGTGTGTACACACCAGCATTGTGACAGTGTGTACACACCAGCATTGTGACAGTGCGTACACCCCAGCATTGTGACAGTGTGTACACCCCAGCATTGTGACGGTGCGTACACACCAGCATTGTGACAGTGTGTACACCCCAGCATTGTGACGGTGTGTACACTCCAGCATTGTGACAGTGTGTACACACCAGCATTGTGACAGTGCGTACACTCCAGCATTGCGACAGTGCGTACACACCAACATTGTGACAGTGTGTACACACCAGCATTCTGACAGTGTGTACACACCAGCATTGTGACAGTGCGTACTCACCAGCATTGTGACAGTGTGTACACTCCAGCATTGTGACAGTGTGTACACTCCAGCATTGTGACAGTGCGTACACACCAGCATTGTGACAGTGTGTACACACCAGCATTGTGACAGTGCGTACTCACCAGCATTGTGACAGTGTGTACACTCCAGCATTGTGACAGTGTGTACACTCCAGCATTGTGACAGTGCGTACACACCAGCATTGTGACAGTGCGTACACTCCAGCATTGTGACAGTGTGTACACACCAGCATTGTGACAGTGCGTACACACCAGCATTGTGACAGTGTGTACACACCAGCATTGTGACAGTGTGTACACACCAGCATTGTGACAGTGCGTACACCCCAGCATTGTGACGGTGCGTACACACCAGCAATGTGACAGTGTGTACCACCAGCATTGTGACAGTGTGTACACACCAGCATTGTGACAGTGTGTACACACCAGCATTGTGAGAGTGCGTACACCCCAGCATTGTGACGGTGCGTACACACCAGCAATGTGACAGTGTGTACACACCAGCATTGTGACGGTGCGTACACACCAGCATTGTGACAGTGTGTACACACCAGCATTGTGACAGTGCGTACACCCCAGCATTGTGACGGTGCGTACACCCCAGCATTGTGACGGTGCGTACACCCCAGCATTGTGACGGTGCGTACACCCCAGCATTGCGACGTAGCGTACACCCCAGCGTTGCGACGGTGCGTACACCCCAGCATTGTGACGGTGCGTACACTCCAGCATTGTGACGGTGTGTACATACCAACATTGTGACGGTGCGTACACCCCAGCATTGTGACGGTGCGTACACCCCAGCATTGTGACAGTGCGTACACACCAGCATTGTGACAGTGTGTACACACCAGCATTGTGACGGTGCGTACACCCCAGCATTGTGACGGTGCGTACACCCCAGCATTGTGACGGTGCGTACACACCAACATTGTGACGGTGCGTACACCCCAGCATTGTGACGGTGCGTACACACCAGCATTGTGACAGTGTGTACACACCAGCATTGTGACGGTGCGTACACACCAACATTGTGACGGTGCGTACACCCCAGCATTGTGACGGTGCGTACACACCAACATTGTGACGGTGCGTACACACCAACATTGTGACGGTGCGTACACACCAACATTGTGACGGTGCGTACACACCAACATTGTGACGGTGAGTACACACCAACATTGTGACGGTGCGTACACACCAACATTGTGACGGTGCGTACACCCCAGCATTGTGACGATGCGTACACACCAACATTGTGACGGTGCGTACACACCAACATTGTGACGGTGCGTACACACCAACATTGTGACGGTGCGTACACTCCAGCATTGTGACAGTGCGTACACACCAACATTGTGACAGTGTGTACACTCCAGCATTGTGACAGTGCGTACACACCAGCATTGTGACAGTGTGTACCACCAGCATTGTGACAGTGTGTACACACCAGCATTGTGACAGTGCGTACACACCAGCATTGTGACAGTGTGTACCACCAGCATTGTGACAGTGTGTACACCCCAGCATTGTGACAGTGTGTACACCCCAGCATTGTGACGTTGCGTACACCCCAGCATTGTGACGGTGTGTACACTCCAGCATTGTGACAGTGTGTACACACCAGCATTGTGACAGTGTGTACGCACCAGCATTGTGACAGTGTGTACACACCAACATTGTGACAGTGTGTACACACCAGCATTGTGACAGTGTGTACACACCAGCATTGTGAAAGTGTGTACACACCAGCATTGTGACAGTGTGTACCACCAGCATTGTGACAGTGTGTACACACCAGCATTGTGACAGTGCGTACACTCCAGCATTGTGACAGTGCGTACACTCCAGCATTGTGACAGTGTGTACACACCAGCATTGTGACAGTGCGTACACACCAGCATTGTGACAGTGCGTACACTCCAGCATTGTGACAGTGTGTACGCACCAGCATTGTGACAGTGCATACACACCAGCATTGTGACGGTGCGTACACACCAGCATTGTGACGTTGTGTACACTCCAGCATTGTGACAGTGTGTACACACCAGCATTGTGACAGTGTGTACCACCAGCATTGTGACAGTGTGTACACACCAGCATTGTGACAGTGTGTACACACCAGCATTGTGACAGTGCGTACACCCCAGCATTGTGACGGTGCGTACACACCAGCATTGTGACAGTGTGTACACACCAGCATTGTGACAGTGTGTACACACCAGCATTGTGACAGTGTGTACACACCAGCATTGTGACAGTGTGTACACACCAGCATTGTGACAGTGTGTACACACCAGCATTGTGACAGTGCGTACACCCCAGCATTGTGACGTTGTGTACACTCCAGCATTGTGACAGTGTGTACACACCAGCATTGTGACAGTGTGTACCACCAGCATTGTGACAGTGTGTACACACCAGCATTGTGACAGTGTGTACACACCAGCATTGTGACAGTGCGTACACCCCAGCATTGTGACGGTGCGTACACACCAGCATTGTGACAGTGTGTACACACCAGCATTGTGACAGTGTGTACACACCAGCATTGTGACAGTGTGTACACACCAGCATTGTGACAGTGTGTACACACCAGCATTGTGACAGTGTGTACACACCAGCATTGTGACAGTGCGTACACCCCAGCATTGTGACGGTGCGTACACACCAGCATTGTGACAGTGTGTACCACCAGCATTGTGACAGTGTGTACACACCAGCATTGTGACAGTGTGTACACACCAGCATTGTGACAGTGCGTACACCCCAGCATTGTGACAGTGTGTACACCCCAGCATTGTGACGGTGCGTACACACCAACATTGTGACAGTGTGTACACACCAGCATTCTGACAGTGTGTACACACCAGCATTGTGACAGTGCGTACTCACCAGCATTGTGACAGTGTGTACACTCCAGCATTGTGACAGTGTGTACACTCCAGCATTGTGACAGTGCGTACACACCAGCATTGTGACAGTGTGTACACACCAGCATTGTGACAGTGCGTACTCACCAGCATTGTGACAGTGTGTACACTCCAGCATTGTGACAGTGTGTACACTCCAGCATTGTGACAGTGCGTACACACCAGCATTGTGACAGTGCGTACACTCCAGCATTGTGACAGTGTGTACACACCAGCATTGTGACAGTGCGTACTCACCAGCATTGTGACAGTGTGTACACTCCAGCATTGTGACAGTGTGTACACTCCAGCATTGTGACAGTGCGTACACACCAGCATTGTGACAGTGCGTACACTCCAGCATTGTGACAGTGTGTACACACCAGCATTGTGACAGTGCGTACACACCAGCATTGTGACAGTGCGTACACACCAGCATTGTGACAGTGCGTACACACCAGCATTGTGACAGTGTGTACACACCAGCATTGTGACAGTGTGTACACACCAGCATTGTGACAGTGCGTACACCCCAGCATTGTGACGGTGCGTACACACCAGCAATGTGACAGTGTGTACCACCAGCATTGTGACAGTGTGTACACACCAGCATTGTGACAGTGTGTACACACCAGCATTGTGAGAGTGCGTACACCCCAGCATTGTGACGGTGCGTACACACCAGCAATGTGACAGTGTGTACACACCAGCATTGTGACGGTGCGTACACACCAGCATTGTGACAGTGTGTACACACCAGCATTGTGACAGTGCGTACACCCCAGCATTGTGACGGTGCGTACACCCCAGCATTGTGACGGTGCGTACACACCAGCATTGTGACGGTGTGTACACACCAGCATTGTGACGGTACGTACACACCAGCATTGTGACGGTACGTACACCCCAGCATTGTGACGGTGCGTACACCCCAGCATTGTGACGGTGCGTACACCCCAGCATTGTGACAGTGTGTACACCCCAGCATTGTGACGGTGCGTACACCCCAGCATTGTGACGGTGCGTACACCCCAGCATTGTGACGGTGCGTACACTCCAGCATTGTGACGGTGTGTACATACCAACATTGTGACGGTGCGTACACACCAGCATTGTGACAGTGCGTACACACCAGCATTGTGACGGTGCGTACACCCCAGCATTGTGACATTGCGTACACACAAGCATTGTGACAGTGTGTACACACCAGCATTGTGACGGTGCGTACACCCCAGCATTGTGACGGTGCGTACACCCCAGCATTGTGACGGTGCGTACACACCAACATTGTGACGGTGCGTACACCCCAGCATTGTGACGGTGCGTACACACCAGCATTGTGACAGTGTGTACACACCAGCATTGTGACGGTGCGTACACACCAACATTGTGACGGTGCGTACACCCCAGCATTGTGACGGTGCGTACACACCAACATTGTGACGGTGCGTACACACCAACATTGTGACGGTGCGTACACACCAACATTGTGACGGTGCGTACACACCAACATTGTGACGGTGCGTACACACCAACATTGTGACGGTGCGTACACACCAACATTGTGACGGTGCGTACACCCCAGCATTGTGACGGTGCGTACACTCCAGCATTGTGACGGTGCGTACACACCAACATTGTGACGGTGCGTACACTCCAGCATTGTGACGGTGCGTACACACCAGCATTGTGACGGTGCGTACACCCCAGCATTGTGACAGTGTGTACACCCCAGCATTGTGACGGTGCGTACACCCCAGCATTGTGACGGTGCGTACACTCCAACATTGTGACGGTGCGTACACTCCAGCATTGTGACGGTGCGTACACCCCAGCATTGTGACAGTGTGTACACTCCAGCATTGTGACAGTGCGTACACTCCAGCATTGTGACGGTGCGTACACACCAACATTGTGACGGTGCGTACTCACCAACATTGTGACGGTGCGTACACCCCAGCATTGTGATGGTGTGTACACTCCAGCATTGTGACAGTGTGTACATACCAGCATTGTGACAGTGTGTACACACCAGCATTGTGACAGTGCGTACACACCAACATTGTGACAGTGTGTACACACCAGCATTGTGACAGTGTGTACACACCAGCATTGTGAAAGTGTGTACACACCAGCATTGTGACAGTGTGTACCACCAGCATTGTGACAGTGTGTACACACCAGCATTGTGACAGTGCGTGCACTCCAGCATTGTGACAGTGCGTACACTCCAGCATTGTGACAGTGTGTACACACCAGCATTGTGACAGTGCGTACACACCAGCATTGTGACAGTGGGTACACACCAGCATTGTGACAGTGCGTACACTCCAGCATTGTGACAGTGTGTACGCACCAGCATTGTGACAGTGCGTACACACCAGCATTGTGACGGTGCGTACACACCAGCATTGTGACATTGTGTACACACCAGCATTGTGACAGTGTGTACACACCAGCATTGTGACAGTGCGTACGCACCAGCATTGTGACAGTGCGTACACACCAGCATTGTGACAGTGTGTACACACCAGCATTGTGACAGTGTGTACACACCAGCATTGTGACAGTGCGTACACCCCAGCATTGTAACAGTGCGTACACACCAGCATTGTGACGGTGCGTACACTCCAGCATTGTGACGGTGCGTACACCCCAGCATTGTGACGGTGCGTACACCCCAGCATTGTGACGGTGCGTACACACCAACATTGTGACGGTGCGTACACACCAACATTGTGACGGTGCGTACACACCAGCATTGTGACAGTGTGTACACACCAACATTGTGACGGTGTGTACACACCAGCATTGTGACGGTGCGTACACACCAGCATTGTGACAGTGTGTACACCCCAGCATTGTGACGGTGTGTACACTCCAGCATTGTGACAGTGTGTACACACCAGCATTGTGACAGTGTGTACACACCAGCATTGTGACAGTGCGTACACACCAACATTGTGACAGTGTGTACACACCAGCATTGTGACAGTGTGTACCACCAGCATTGTGACAGTGCGTACACTCCAGCATTGTGACGTTGCGTACACCCCAGCATTGTGACAGTGTGTACACACCAGCATTGTGACAGTGCGTACACTCCAGCATTGTGACAGTGTGTACACACCAGCATTGTGACAGTGCGTACACACCAGCATTGTGACAGTGCGTACACCCCAGCATTGTGACGGTGCGTACACACCAGCATTGTGACAGTGTGTACCACCAGCATTGTGACAGTGTGTACACACCAACATTGTGACAGTGCGTGCACTCCAGCATTGTGACAGTGCGTACACTCCAGCATTGTGACAGTGTGTACACACCAGCATTGTGACAGTGCGTACACACCAGCATTGTGACAGTGGGTACACACCAGCATTGTGACAGTGCGTACACTCCAGCATTGTGACAGTGTGTACGCACCAGCATTGTGACAGTGCGTACACACCAGCATTGTGACAGTGTGTACACACCAGCATTGTGACAGTGTGTACACACCAGCATTGTGACAGAGCCTACACCCCAGCATTGTGACGTTGTGTACACTCCAGCATTGTGACAGTGTGTACACACCAGCATTGTGACAGTGTGTACCACCAGCATTGTGACAGTGTGTACACACCAGCATTGTGACAGTGTGTACACACCAGCATTGTGACAGTGCGTACACCCCAGCATTGTGACGGTGCGTACACACCAGCATTGTGACAGTGTGTACACACCAGCATTGTGACAGTGCGTACACCCCAGCATTGTGACGGTGCGTACACACCAGCATTGTGACAGTGTGTACCACCAGCATTGTGACAGTGCGTACACACCAGCATTGTGACAGTGTGTACCACCAGCATTGTGACAGTGTGTACACACCAGCATTGTGACAGTGTGTACACACCAGCATTGTGACAGTGCGTACACCCCAGCATTGTAACAGTGCGTACACACCAGCATTGTGACGGTGCGTACACTCCAGCATTGTGACGGTGCGTACACCCCAGCATTGTGACGGTGCGTACACCCCAGCATTGTGACGGTGCGTACACACCAACATTGTGACGGTGCGTACACACCAACATTGTGACGGTGCGTACACACCAGCATTGTGACAGTGTGTACACACCAACATTGTGACGGTGCATACACACCAGCATTGTGACGGTGCGTACACACCAGCATTGTGACAGTGTGTACACCCCAGCATTGTGACGGTGTGTACACTCCAGCATTGTGACAGTGTGTACACACCAGCATTGTGACAGTGTGTACACACCAGCATTGTGACAGTGCGTACACACCAACATTGTGACAGTGTGTACACACCAGCATTGTGACAGTGTGTACACACCAGCATTGTGACAGTGCGTACACTCCAGCATTGTGACGTTGCGTACACCCCAGCATTGTGACAGTGTGTACACACCAGCATTGTGACAGTGTGTACACCCCAGCATTGTGACAGTGTGTACACACCAACATTGTGACGGTGCGTACACACCAGCATTGTGACAGTGTGTACACACCAACATTGTGACGGTGCATACACACCAGCATTGTGACGGTGCGTACACACCAGCATTGTGACAGTGTGTACACCCCAGCATTGTGACGGTGTGTACACTCCAGCATTGTGACAGTGTGTACACTCCAGCATTGTGACAGTGTGTACACCGCAGCATTGTGACAGTGCGTACACACCAGCATTGTGACAGTGTGTACACACCAGCATTGTGACAGTGTGTACACACCAGCATTGTGACAGTGCGTACACCCCAGCATTGTGACGGTGCGTACACACCAGCATTGTGACAGTGTGTACCACCAGCATTGTGACAGTGTGTACACACCAACATTGTGACAGTGCGTACACACCAGCATTGTGACAGTGTGTACACACCAGCATTGTGACAGTGTGTACACACCAGCATTGTGACAGTGTGTACACACCAGCATTGTGACAGTGCGTACACACCAGCATTGTGACAGTGTGTACACACCAGCATTGTGACAGTGTGTACACACCAGCATTGTGACAGTGCGTACACACCAGCATTGTGACAGTGTGTACACACCAGCATTGTGACAGTGTGTACACACCAGCATTGTGACAGTGTGTACACTCCAGCATTGTGACAGTGTGTACACACCAGCATTGTGACAGTGCGTACACACCAGCATTGTGACAGTGTGTACACACCAGCATTGTGACAGTGCGTACACACCAGCATTGTGACGGTGCGTACACACCAGCATTGTGACAGTGTGTACACACCAGCATTGTGACAGTGCGTACACCCCAGCATTGTGACAGTGTGTACACACCAGCATTGTGACAGTGCGTACACCCCAGCATTGTGACGGTGCGTACACACCAGCATTGTGACAGTGTGTACACACCAACATTGTGACGGTGCGTACACCCCAGCATTGTGACAGTGTGTACACACCAGCATTGTGACAGTGCGTACACCCCAGCATTGTGACGGTGCGTACACACCAGCATTGTGACAGTGTGTACACACCAGCATTGTGACAGTGCGTACACCCCAGCATTGTGACAGTGCGTACACTCGAGCATTGTGACAGTGTGTACACATCAACATTGTGACGGTGCGTACACACCAGCATTGTGACGGTGCGTACACACCAGCATTGTGACAGTGTGTACACACCAACATTGTGACGGTGCGTACACCCCAGCATTGTGACGGTGCGTACACACCAACATTGTGACGGTGCGTACACACCAACATTGTGACGGTGCGTACACACCAACATTGTGACGGTGCGTACACACCAACATTGTGACGGTGCGTACACACCAACATTGTGACGGTGCGTACACACCAACATTGTGACGGTGCGTACACACCAACATTGTGACGGTGCGTACACACCAACATTGTGACGGTGCGTACACACCAACATTGTGACGGTGCGTACACTCCAGCATTGTGACGGTGCGTACACCCCAGCATTGTGATGGTGCGTACACACCAACATTGTGACGGTGCGTACACTCCAGCATTGTGACGGTGCGTACACCCCAGCATTGTGACGGTGCGTACACACCAACATTGTGACAGTGTGTACACACCAACATTGTGACGGTGCGTACACCCCAGCATTGTGACGGTGCGTACACACCAACATTGTGACGGTGCGTACACCCCAGCATTGTGACGGTGCGTACACCCCAGCATTGTGACGGTGTGTACACACCAACATTGTGACGGTGCGTACACACCAACATTGTGACGGTGCGTACACACCAACATTGTGACGGTGCGTACACTCCAGCATTGTGACGGTGCGTGCACTCCAGCATTGTGACGGTGCGTACACTCCAGCATTGTGACGGTGCGTACACACCAGCATTGTGACAGTGTGTACACACCAGCATTGTGACAGTGTGTACCACCAGCATTGTGACGGTGCGTACACCCCAGCATTGTGACAGTGCGTACACTCCAGCATTGTGACAGTGTGTACACACCAACATTGTGACGGTGCGTACACACCAGCATTGTGACGGTGCGTACACACCAACATTGTGACGGTGCGTACACACCAGCATTGTGACAGTGCGTACACTCCAGCATTGTGACGGTGCGTACACACCAACATTGTGACGGTGCGTACACCCCAGCATTGTGACGGTGTGTACACACCAACATTGTGACGGTGCGTACACACCAGCATTGTGACAGTGTGTACACACCAACATTGTGACGGTGCGTACACACCAGCATTGTGACAGTGTGTACACACCAACATTGTGACGGTGCGTACACACCAACATTGTGACGCTGCGTACACACCAACATTGTGACGGTGCGTACACACCAACATTGTGACGGTGCGTACACACCAACATTGTGACGGTGCGTACACACCAGCATTGTGACGGTCCGTACACACCAACATCGTGACAGCCTCCCCCTGCCTCTGGTGATGGGCTTGTTGGTGAGTTCTGTGCTCTGCTGGCTGGCTCACACTGAGGGAATAATTTCCCGTTCACTCTTCAGCCAATCTAGTAGCAGCAAGTGAACAAAACCTATTCCTTCACTCTCAACACCGCCCACCTCCAGTCTCATCAGAGGGTAGAGAAAGAAGCCATTCAGCCCATTGATACCTTTGCTAGCTCTGTGAAAGAGCTATCCAATTATACACAGCCCCTCACTGTTTCCCCATCACCCTCTTAATATTCCCCAATTATTTTTCAACCTGATTCCACTGACTTTTCAGACAGTGACTTCCAGATCACAACACTCTGTGTAAAAAGCAAATCTCCTCATCTCCCCCTTTGGTTCTTTTCCAATTACTTCCTCCTGGTACTTACCCTCCTGTCACTGAGAATAGTTTCTGCTTATTTACTCTGCTGCGACACGGAGGTGATTTTTCCTCTGCTCGATTTTGGAACCGCTCACAGGGATATACCTCACCTCATAATCTTATACGAGTGTGTGTGAGGTCGTACAAAGTTATTGGATTTGGTCAGTGGTCGGGAAATTATTGGAGAGGATTCTTTGAGACAGGATTTACTCCCACTTGGAAAGAAGTGGACGTATTAGCGAGAGGCAACATGGTTTTGTGAAGCGAAGGTCGTGTCTCACTAATTTGATCGAGTTTTTTGAGGAAGTGACAAAGATGATTGATGAGGGTAGGGCAATGAATGTTGTCTACATGGACTTCAGTAAGGCCTTTGACAAGGTCCCTCATGACAGACTGGTGCAGAAGGTGAAGTCGCATGGGATCAGAGGTGAACTGGAAAGGTGGATACAGAACTAGCTCGATCATAGATGACAGAGGTTAGCAGTGGAAGGGTGCGTTTCTGAATGGAGGGCTGTGATGAGTGATGTTCCTCAGGGATCAGTGCTGGGACCTTTGCTGTTTGTAATATATAGAAATGATTTGGAGGAAAATGTAACTGGATTGATTGGTAAGTTTGCGGATGACACAAAGGTTGGTGAATTTGCGGATAACAATGAGGGCCATCAGAGGATACAGCAAGATATAGAACAAAGAACAAAGAAAATTACAGCACAGGAACAGGCCCTTCGGCCCTCCAAGCCTGCACCGACCATGCTGCCTGACTTAACTAAAACCCCCTACCTTCCGGGGACCATATCCCTCTATTCTCATCTCATTCATGTACTTGTCAAGATGGCCCTTAAAAGTCACTACTGTCCCCGCTTCCACTACCTCCCCCAGCAACGAGTTCCAGGCACACACCATTCTCTGTGTAAAATATCTGCCTCGTATATCTCTTTTAAAACTTGCCCCTCACACCTTAAACCTATGCCCCCTAGTAATTGACTCTTCCACGCTGGGAAAAAGCTTCTGACTATCCACTCTGTCCATGCCTCTCATAATCTTGCAGACTTCTATCAGGTCTCCCCTCAACCTCCGTTGCTCCAGTGAGAACAAACCAAGTTTCTCCAAACTCTCCTCATAGCTAATGCCCTCCATACCAGGCAACATCCTGGTAAATCTTTTCTGTACCCTCTCCAAAGCCTCCACATCCTTCTGGTAGTGTGGCGACCAGAATTGAACACTATATTCCAAGTGCGGCCTAACTACGGTTCTATAAAGCTACAACATGACTTGCCAATTTTTAAACTCAATACCCCAGCCGATGAAGGCAAGCATGCCGCATGCCTTCTTGACTACCTTCTCCACCTGCATTGTCACTTTCAGTGACCTGTGTACCTGTACTCCCAGATCCCTTTGCCTGTCAATGCTCCTAAGGGTTCTGCCATATAGATCGGTTGGAGACTTGAGCGGAGAGATGATGGAAGAAGTTTAATCCGGGCAAATGTGAGGTAATGCATTTTGGAGGGTTTAATACAAAGAGGAAATATACGGTACATGGCAGAACCCTTAAGAGTATTGATAGGCAGAGGGATCTGGGTGTACAGGTACACAGGTCACTGAAAGTGGCAATGCAGGTGGAGAAGGTAGTCAAGAGGACATACGGCATGCTTGCATTCATCGGCCGGGGCTTGAGTTTAAAAATTGACAAGTCATGTTGCAGCTTTATAGAACCTTAGTTAGTCCGCACCTGGAATATAGTGTTCAATTCTGGTCGCCACACTATCAGAAGGATGTGGAGGCTTTGGAGATGGTGTAGAAAAGATTTACCTGGATGTTGCCTGGCATGGAGGGCATTAGCTATGAGGAGAGGTTGGAGAAACTTGGTTTGTTCTCACTGGAACGATGGAGGTTGAGGGGCTGCCTGATAGAAGTCTGCAAGATTATGAGGGACATGGACAGAGTGGATAGTCAGGAGCTTTTTCCCAGGGTGGAAGAGTCAATTACTAGGGGGCACAGGTTTAAGGTGCGAGGGGCAAGGTTTGAAGGAATGTACAAGGCAAGTTTTACACAGAGGGTGGTGGGTGCCTGGAACTCACTGCCGGGGGAGGTAGTGGAAGCAGATACGATAGTGACATTTAAGGGGCGTCTTGACAAATACATGAATAGGATGGGAATAGAGGGATACGGCCCCCGGAGGTGTAGGAGTCTTTAGTTCATTCGGGCAGCATGGTCGGTGCAGGCTTGGAGGGCCGAAGGGTCTGTTCCTGTTCTGTAATTTTCTTTATTGTTTGTAAATTAAAGCAGGATCTGACATTCTCTTTTATGAACAATTAACAGATCTTTATTTTTAAACTGGTGACAGCCTTATTAATACAGTTAACAAACTGAATAAAATCAGAGTAGAATGCTGTTCAAATATTACAAAACTCCTTCAGGAATAATGAAATAAATCATTACAGAATTCAGTCACTCCCAACTATTATACAAGCAGGCATCTTTTGGAAGTATGAACTTTCTCCGATGATGCTCCCATCTGGAATGCTTCCTGAGTTGGTCTCTCACTCTCTATTTAGATAGTGATTTTATGAAGACATTTTATGAAACTGCAGGATTTACATGAGAGCCTCACCTTCCCTCCTCCTGACTCAAGAGATGGCAAGCATACTCTAACAGTCACCCCCTCTTGTCCGAGTTTATATCCCTGGAATTACCTCACAGTATTCCTGTGATCTGCTTGGCTCGAGGCTGTCAACAACCATTGGTTCTATGTTTTTGCAAGCTTGCTTTAAATTTATTGGTCCAATTCAAAAGCCTGTTTTTGGTTAGGTTGGAGCACTGACTCCTAGGCTTTGATACAATATTGCAAAGACCTGCTTCTGCAGCCTGCAACTTAAAATCCATGCACACTGCTTTATAAGAGACAGTGCTATATGATTTCTTTTTGTTTTAGCACTTCTTTTCACTATTCACATTTGTCAGACACCACATTTTTAACTTTACAGATGCAACTTCACAACAACTCTATCAAAACTCCAATTCAATTTTCAAGTTTGCTGACGACACCACCGTAGTGGGTCGGATCTCAAACAATGACGAGACAGAGTACAGGAATGAGATAGAGAATCTGGTGAACTGGTGCGGCAACAATAATCTCTCCCTCAATGTCAACAAAACGAAGGAGATCGTCATCGACTTCAGAAAGCGTAGAGGAGAACATGCCCCTGTCTACATCAACGGGGACGAAGTAGAAATGGTTGAAAGCTTCAAGCTTTTAGGTGTCCAGATCACCAACAACCTGTCCTGGTTCCTCTAAGCTGACACTATAGTTAAGAAAGCCAACCAACACCTCTACTATCTCAGAAGACTAAAGAAATTTGGCATGTCAGCTAAGATTCTCACCAGCTTTTACAGATGCACC
The DNA here is from genome assembly GCF_964213995.1 of Mustelus asterias. Classification (NCBI taxonomy): domain Eukaryota; kingdom Metazoa; phylum Chordata; class Chondrichthyes; order Carcharhiniformes; family Triakidae; genus Mustelus; species Mustelus asterias. Next base: position 21,447,992 of record NC_135808.1, on the reverse strand, counting down.
ATAGAAAGCATTCTTTCTGGTTGTATCACAGCTTGGTATGGCTCCTGCTCTGCCTAAGACCGCAAGGAACTACAAAGGGTCGTGAATGTAGCCCAATCCATCACGCAAACCAGCCTCCCATCCATTGACTCTGTCTACACTTCCCGCTGCCTTAGCAAAGCAGCCAGCATAATTAAGGACCCCACACACCCCGGACATTCTCTCTTCCACCTTCTTCCGTCGGGAAGAAGATACAAAAGTCTGAGGTCATGTACCAACCGACTCAAGAACAGCTTCTTCTCTGCTGCTGTCAGACTTTTGAATGGACCGACCTTGCATTAAGTTGATCTTTCTCTACACTCTAACTATGACTGTAACACTACATTCTGCACTCTCTTGTTTCCTTCTCTATGAATGGTATGTTTTGTCTGTATAGCGGGCAAGAAACAATACTGTTCACTGTATGTTAATACATGTGACAATAATAAATCAAATCAGATCAAATCAAAGCTGTCCATGATTTAATGAATGATTCTGACTGAAGATTTCCTTCCTGTCCAATGTCCATTCAGTCTGTATCAGCGTGTTCCCATTTGCCCATCGCACAATCTCCGGGATTCTGGGCTTCATTCCCCTTCACTCAGGCTTCCGGGAGACTCACCAGAGTTCTTAATCCTGGAGAATTTTCAGACACTAATTAAAGAACAGGAGCTGGAAAATGTTTACGCTGCCTTTCAGCCGTCTCCCAGGAACAATCTGGGTTTTGCTGAATTTAATAAAATAAAAAGTTGGCAGGACTGGGGATTTGTGCAAAATGAGCAAACTGCAGATTTTGAAGCTTTTCTTCAGCAGAGAGTGAAACAGCGGCTCAAAGCTGCTAACACAGAGTCACCGAGAGCCACGTTCTCAAAATTCACTGCAGAGACTGACACCCTCCTCCTCCAATCTGAGCGGTCCCAACACAACAACAACAGAAAATGCTGGAAAATCTCAGCAGGTCTGATAGCTTCTGTGGAGAGGGAATAGAGCCAACGTTTCGGGTCAGGGTGACCCTTTGTGCTTGGACTTTTCCAAATTGTCTTCACTGAACAACAACAACTTGCATTTATATGGCGCCTTAGAAATAGGTAAATGTCCCAAAATGCTTCACAGGAGAGTAAATCATACAGAGTGGAACATCAAGTCGCATGAGGAGATATTAGAACGGGTGAAGAGGGAGGTTTAACTGTTAGAGGAGGATAGATTGGGAAAGGTTTAAGGTAGTGAATTCCAGGGCTGAGGGCCCAGGCCGCTGAGGGCACGGACACCAATGGTCATATTTGATTTGATAACACTCAGGCAGTTGTATTTCCACTGGACTAGAAATCCAGAGACCCACTGGCAAGTTCTGACCGAAATGTGACTCCAGATCCACAGCAATGTGGCTGATTCTCAGAATTCATAGAATCATAAAATCCCTGCAGTGCAGAATGGAGACCATTCGGCCCATCGCACCTGCACTGACAACAATCCCACCAGGTCCTATCCCTGTAACCTCACGGATTTACCCTGTTGATCCCCCTGACACTAAGGGGCATTTTACCATTGCCCACCAATCTAACCTGTACATCTTTGGAGTGTGGGAGGAAACCGGAGCACACGGAGAAATCCATGCAGACACATGGAGAATGTACAAACTCCCTCGTGCTGTAAGGCAGCAGTGCTAACCACTGTGCCATCGTGCAGCACATTAGGGACAATGCATACTGATTTAAAAATAAAACTCCTGTCTAAACAGTTTGGGATGGGTTTTGTTAAGCTACGTTGAAAGGCGCTAGAGAAATGAAATTGTACTGGTCATATTGTTGTTATTAAGAAAGGAAGATTCTGCAATTTCGCCAGTACATTTTCACAACCTCAGATTGTGAGAGTTTTACAATCAGTGGAGGTCTTGAGGAGGGGACAGGTGCTATAAGAATCCAAGTTTTTTCTTTGCAGGGTTTAGGTGAGTTGATTACAAACTCCCCCCTAACTTGCTGCTGCTCGGAATCAATGGGCAGAAACATCAGTAGAACTGTCCTGCTGCCCCTGCATTGAGAAATGTGGCTGTGTCCCTCCAGGGTGAAGCTTGATGAAGGGTGAGAGGGGGAAGTGGAGAATCCTGGGTTCTAATCCGTGCTGAGCAATCTCCCGCTCTCCTTTCTTTTCCAGGTGTAAGTGCAATCTTCACGCCAACAACTGCATCATGAAGCGGGACAGGCTGAGCTGCGTGTGTGAGCACAACACGACGGGGCCGGACTGCGGGAGATGCCGGAAAGGCTTTCAAGGGCGGCGGTGGAGAGCTGGCTCCTACCTCCCAATCCCCAAAGGGACGGCCAATATCTGTGAGTAAACGGGCGGAGAGATTCACCCCCAGATTTCATCTTCCACTCCCATCAGCTTCTCCATTGTCCAACTCTGTGGATGTCTGTGACTTTCTTCATTGCAAACTGAGACGCACACAACTGGCGATGAGACGGAGAAACAAACAGCATGGGGAGAGGCTGCCCTTCGGGCCGACCTTCCCGTGCTAGCTCTTTCAAACAAGAACAAAGACAATAGTCCCACACCCCCTGCCCGTACCCCATAGCCCTGCAAATCTCTCCTTTATCAAACATTGCTCCAGTTTCCTGTTGAAAGTGACTGATGAAATTGCTCCAACTGATCTTGCACTCCCCAAATTTCCAGTCACAACAACCTGTGAAGTTAAAGATATTTCCCCATCTCCCTCTCTGGCTCATGTCCCAGTTATCTTCAGTCTGTCTCAGTGCTGTGCTCAGTTCTGGTCGCCTCATTACAGGAAGGATGTGGAAATTATTGAAAGGGTGCAGAGAAGATTTACAAGGATGTTACCTGGATTGGTTGGCATACCTTATGAGGATAGGTTGAGGGAGCTCGGTCTTTTCTCCTTGGAGAGACGAAGGATGAGAGGTGACCTGATAGAGGTGTACAAGATGTTGAGAGGTATAGATCGGGTGGATTCTCGGAGGCTTTTTCCCTGGGCTGAAATGGCTGCTACGAGAGGACACAGGTTTAAGGGGTGGGGAGTAGGTACAGAGGAGATGTCAAGGGTACGTTTTTCACTCAGAGGGTGGTGGGTGAGTGGAATCGGCTGCCGTCAGTGGTGGTGGAGGCAAACTCGATAGGGTCTTTGAAGAGACTTCTGGATGAGTACATGGGACTTAATAGGATTGAGGGTTATAGGTAAGCCTATATATAAGCCTAAGTAGGTAGGGACATGACCGGCGCAACTTGTGGGCCAAAGGGCCTGTTTGTGCTGTATTTTTTCTATGTTCTATGTCTCCTCTGGTTACCTAGCCTCCTGCCACTTGAAAACACTTTCTCCTTATTTTCTCTATCAGAAACCTTCCCTGATTTTTGAACCCCTCTGTGAGTGGAAGGACAGACTCAATGGGCAAGGTGGAATTAATGGCATTCTGTAGAGGGTGAGGTTTTAATAGTCTGTTAGAATAAATGTGAGGAAATCTCAGTACGCGCACACATACACACACACAATCTATTCATGGGCCAAGCTGTCCATTAACATGTCCAGGCAGTGGGTGATCGAGGTGGGGGCTCCACCCTCTTCTTGTAGAGACATAGAATTTGTGCTGATATTGTGCCTTCAAGAAATATACTTGAGTCATATATAAACAGTGTTCATAGAATCCCTAAAGTACAGAAGGAGGCCATTCTGCCCATTTAGTCTGCACTGACAACAATCCCACCCTATCCCCGTAACGCCACATATTTACCCTGCTAATCCCCCCCAAAACTAGGGTCAATTTAGCATGGCCAATCAACGTAGCCTGCACATCTTTGGACTGTGTGAGGAAACCGGAGCACCCAGAGGAAACCCAGGCAGACACGGGGTGAACGTGCAAACTCCACACAAAGTCACCCAAGCCGGGAATCGAATCTGAGTCTCTGGTGTTGTGAGGCAGCAGTGCTAACCACTGTGCAACCGTGCCACTGTTCTAACACAGGTGCCGCTGGCTCTGTAACTGGCAGCCTCTGTTGTTACTGCAGCTTCATGATTGCTTCTAAATGCTAGAATTTTTATTTTAATCTGGACGAATTCTGTTCGGTTATTTTAGTGTTGCCCTGGGGTTTTGCAGAGTAGGACTTGATTAGATTGATTGACAGAAAATCATGTGACTGGGTGGAGATAAGGCTTACAGAGAGAAATCAAATTAAGATGCTGCTTGGAGTTGTTCGAGCGCAGTGTCTCCTTTTTCCTCTGTGGAAAATTTTGAGACTGGGACCTTCCAAGAAATATACCTGTTTCTCTGAGATTCTGCTGTTTGGGCATGGATCTTTCTCTGGAGGTCAGAAGGCAAGTGTCTGTCTGGATCTCTGTCCAGAGGTGTTAAAAGGCTGGAAATCTAGCATCCATGCGGATATAACTGTTCTTGTGCTGAGTCAATGAAACAATTTATGTCCACGGAGATTCTGATTAAATTGGAACAATAGAAATAGCTAGCTGTTAAGAATGATACTCTGTGATGTTTCAGCATTTTAATTGGTAAAAAGTTTTATTAATTCTTTTTGCTATATTCGAATTGTATTAAATAAAATTTGTTTTAACAACAGCTTCTGGGTGGATCAAGTGAATCTTACTTGGGGCAAATCACCTTCTGCTCGCACTAATGTCAAAATAAAAAAAAAAAGAACTAACTTCATAATATACTTTGGAGTTTCTGAACTTGTCCCTAACAAGGTATACAGCACAGGAAAAAGCCACTTAGCCCATCTAGTCTGTCAGCCCCACCATATGGCTATGTTCATTGTTGGGTGTCACTAGGAAGGCACGAAGTGCCCACCAGCATAATCATGTCTGGTGGATATAGAAACATTGATGATATGTAAAAAAAAAGAGGGCAGGAGGAGGCCATTTGGCCCTTCAAACCTGCTCCACCATTCATTATGATCATGGCTGATCATCCAACTCAATAGCCTAATCCTGCTTTTTCCCCATAACCTTTGATCCCATTCGCCCCAAGTGCTATATCCAGCCGCCTCTTGAATACATTCAATGTTTTGACATCAACTACTTCCTGTGGTAATGAATTCCACAGACTCACCACCCTTTGGGTGAAGAAATGTCTCCTCACCTCCGTCCTAAATGGTCCACCCAGATTCCTTAGACTGCGACCCCTGGTTCTGGACTCCCCACCATCGGGAACATCCTTACTGCATCTACCCTGTCCAGTCCTGTTAGAATTTTCATAGAAATCATAGAAATCATAGAAACCCTACAGTGCAGAAGGAGGCCATTCGGCCCATCGAGTCTGCACCGACCACAATCCCACCCATGCCCTACCCCCACATATTTACCCGCTAATCCCTCTAACCTACGCATCTCAGGACTCTAAGGGGCAATTTTTAACCTGGCCAATCAACCTAACCCGCACATCTTTGGACTGTGGGAGGAAACCGGAGCACCCGGAGGAAACCCACGCAGACACGAGGAGAATGTGCAAACTCCACACAGACAGTGACCCGAGCCGGGAATCGAACCCGGGACCCTGGAGCTGTGAAGCAGCAGTGCTAACCACTGTACTACCGTGCCGCCCTTCACACCCGCCCTTTTATAAGTCTCTAAGAGATTCCCCCTCATTCGTCTGAACTCAAGTGAAAAAAAACTTAATCTCGGCAAGACGGGAGACAAGTTTATTTATCAACCCTTTAATCACACTTTGTTTTGATTTCTTTAAAGTTTACTTTGAGATTCTGTTCCCTTTGATGCGGTTTCCTTTGATCGAGCTGCATTTTAATTGATCCCTCGATTTGTTGACTTAGTTTATTTGGTTACTCAAAGAAGCACACACAGGCAGCTGTGAGGTGAAGACTGATGCACAAGTGGAATGTTAATACCTGGATGAACATCTGGGGAACTGCTGGAAGATGGTGAAACAGAACAGCAGGTGAATTTTGGGAGGGATATCTGCGGTCATTGTGTGTGAAATGTCTCCAGATTAGTGAGCAGATAGTGAGCTGAATGGTCACAAGTTTGATGTGATTACTGACCCCCTGTCAGTATGTTAACCCTGCCTCCTTACACGTGAGCCACACATTGTGGAAATCAATTTATCCATTAACCTCAGACGCACCTTATTGAGCAACTCAACCTCATCTCGCTCAGGGCTGCTGTGAGCAGTCAGATGATGCAGCATGTTATCCATAGTTCATTGAGAGACCTATGTTGCTGAGTTATAGTGAGGTCGGCCTCATTATCACTGATTGAGTGGAGTTGTATTGGTATGTTTATTGATAAAGACCGTTCATCACACTTCTCTCTAACTTTGTGTTTCTCTTTCCCTCTCCAGGCCTCCCGGACATTGTCACCAGGGGCTGTAAGTATGACCAATGCTCCCTGATCTAAGATCTACTAACACAGAGTGCATTTCTGAAAAAAACGCTCCACTCAAACCTCCCTCATTCCTAACTGACTGAGGAACAGGTGTAGGAGTGAGCAGGTAGTGAGTGTGGAACAGGTGTCGGAGTGAGCAGGGAATGAGTGTGGAACAGGTGTAGGAGTGAGCAGGGAGTGAGTGTGGAACAGGTGTAGGAGTGAGCAGGGAGTGAGTGTGGAACAGGTGTAGGAGTGAGCAGGGAGTGAGTGTGGAACAGGTGTAGGAGTGAGCAGGGAATGAGTGTGGAACAGGTGTAGGAGTGAGCAGGGAGTGAGTGTGGAACAGGTGTAGGAGTGAGCAGGGAGTGAGTGTGGAACAGGTGTAGGAGTGAGCAGGGAATGAGTGTGGAACAGGTGTAGGAGTGAGCAGGGAGTGAGTGTGGAACAGGTGTAGGAGTGAGCAGGGAGTGAGTGAGGAACAGGTGTAGGAGTGCAGAATGAGGCCATTTGGCCTATCGAGCCTACATCAACAACAATCCCACTCAAGTCCTTTCCCTGTAACCCCAAATATTTACCCTTCTAATCCCCCTGACACTAAGGGGCAATTTAACATGGCCAATCAACCTAACCCACACATCTTTGGACTGTGGGCGAAAACTGGAGCACCCAGAGGAAACCCACGCTGACACAGGAAGAATGTGCAGACTCCACACAGATAGTCACCCGAGGCCGGAATTGAACCCGGGTCCCTGGCGCTGTGAGACAGCAGTGCTAACCACTGTGCCACCATGGCCTATTCTACTCCTTATGCCTGGTTTGTTAGTGAAGACAGATACCCTCAAACTCATTTAAAAGGTACCTGGATCTGCACTTAGACTGCAGTAACCTTGGAATCACATCAACTGTCCATCTGTCCTCTGGCAATATTCCCTTTCCTACTTAATCTTGCTATCTCTGTGCTAATGCCTCTGCTACCTTTTCCTAACAACTTTAAATATCCATACATACAATCCATCTAGACCAGGGGTGTTATCCTCTCTAAGTTTGATTCATTTATCAATGATATCTTCCCTTAATTCATGTCTGTTTTTGATCTATTCTCCTATTGTCACCTCCTTCTTGTTATTCTTCCTGGGAATTGCTGAGACAAAGTAATTTAATATTTCTGCCACTTCTCTACCACCTCCTCTTCGCGACACTTTCCCTGCCCTGATCAGCCAAGGGTTAATTAAATTTCTTGTTGAATATTTTAGGTCTCAATTTTACTTCCTGTGTTTATTTATTTCCCACGGTATCGCTGCATTCTCCTCATTGTTTATTCATTTTTTCCTGAACTATTTTTCATACAATTTCTTCACCCAGAGGGTGGTGGGGTATTTGGGATTCGCTGCCTGGAATGAAGGGTTTGTCATATGAGGAGCAGTTGAGGAGTCTGGGTCTATACTCATTGGAGTTTAGAAGGATGAGGGAAGATCTAATTGAAACTTAGAGAATACTGAGAGGTCCAGGTGGAATCGACGTGGAGAGGGTATTTCCACCAGTGAGAGAGACTAGAACTCGAGGGCATAACCTCAGAGTGAAGGGACATTCCTTTAAAACTGAGATGTGAAGGAATTTCTTCAGCCAGAGGGTGGTGAATCTGTGGAACTCATTGCCACAGAAGGCTGTGGAGGCCAGGTCATTGAGTGTCTTTAAGACAGAGATAGATGGGTTTTTGATGAATAAGGAGATGAAGGGTTATGAGGAGAAAGCAGGAGAATGGGGAAGAGAATCATATCAGCCATGATTGAATGGCAGAGCAGACTCGATGGGATGAATGGCCTATTCTGCTCCTTATGCCTGGTTTGTTAGTGAAGACAGATACCCTCAAACTCATTTAAAAATGTACCTGGATCCGCACTTAGACTGCAGTAACCTTCAAGGCTACCACTGGGAGGCAGGATTAGAATGAGCAGCAAGTATTAATTTATATTTATTTTTCTTCCAGTGCAGACATGATGGACTGAATGGCCTCTTTTTTATGGTTCTGTGGTATTCCCTTGGGAATCTGAACTGATTAATCATTACAATATTCTTGGTTTCTGATTTTTTTTCCTCTGTTTAAAATCTTGTTGTAAAACTGAGAGTGGGGCAGTTGAAACAATCTGTGAAGTGGGGAGTTTATTTAATGAGCTGACCTTTCTATTTCTCTGCTCTCTCACAGTGGGCGTGTGTGATAACCTGCTGACACGGTGTGAGAATGGAGGAGTGTGTGAGGACAACGGGAGGTGTCTCTGCCCTGCTCCCTACACCGGCCTCCTGTGTGAGAAAGTCCAGTGCGCGAAGGGAGTGGCAGGATGTGCATCTCAATCCCCTCCGCTCCCCACCTTACACCGGGCGCTGCTGTCACTGACTGTGCTGCTCACTGCTGCTAACAGCCACCCCCGGCTCTGATCCACTCCCAGCGCACTGGCCGCTCGCTGGAAGGTGCGAGGAGCAGAAGGATAATCCGGCGTTGACTGAATCACTGTTTGAAAAAATAAAAAACACTCTCCCCTCCTGCTCCCCACGCATTCCCGGGAATGATAAACTGGAACCGAGGCCCGAGTCCACCCAGGGTGGCTGGATTTCAGAGACTGGAAGGAATGGACAGACAGTGCAGGGGAACTGGACTCTCTGAATCTCCTCCCCGGCGGGACCCAGGCAACTGCTCATCTTTATTCTCCAATCGCCACTCACTCAATCCATGTCCAGCTTTGGGACAAAGAAAGGATTTGGATTTCTACTGAACCTTTCACCGCCTCAGGACAGCTCTCTTCCAGCCAATGAGGGACTTGTTCAATCAACAGCAATGGGTTAATAACCAGATAATCTGTTTCAGTGATAGAGATGGAGGGATCAATATTCACATTGGAAGGACTCCTCTGTTTCTTTTCAATTAGTGACTGTGGGACCTTACCCCCATTTGACAGGAGCTTCAGTTTAAGGTCTCATTGATAGACTGTATCTCTTGTAACATGGCCCTTACTTTCTCTCTCTTCCTTCCCCTCCTCCATCGCCTATCCATCTTTCCCTCCTTCCCTCTTGCTCTCCCTCCTCCCAGCTGTCTCCTTCACTTCCTCTCTTCCTCCCTCACATTTTTCTCTTCTTCCATTAGTGACACTGGGATCTGACACTCAACTGAGAACACAGTAAGAAGTTTAACAACACCAGGTTCCTAACAACCCAACTGAGAGGGCAGAGTGTTAATATTTCTTCTAAAAACCGAGAGGTCCTATATTGCAACACATACCCCCAACTCTTGTCCCTCTTTCTATTTTCCCATTCTCTTCCCCTCCCTGTCTTCATAGCTCTCCCCCTCTTTCCCTTCTCCAGCCCACACTTCCCTCTCCCCCTTCCCCCTATTTCTCCCTCTTTGCCTCCCTGTGAATGATTGGGCACCATAGGGATGAGGTGGAACAAGGGTGCTTGCCATTATGGGTCCTCTGTGACATGGAACTCTTCCAGGAGAGTTTTCCCTGTATTTTTTGTACTCTGGGAGCCAACTGGACAGAGACATCCACTCCACAATTCAATGCGGAGGAGAAAAGGCTCAGAACCCGGACAAGACGGGGAAGGGACAGCAATGTTGACAAATCATTATTGTCTGTGAGATCCTGCTGTCCATAAATTAGCCACTGTGTCTCCTACGTGACAACAGGGACTGCACTTGTGAAGTGTTTTATTGCTGGTGAGGCAGTTTTCCATCTGTCTGCATTACTTTGTCCTGAGTTTATTTTACACAGAGGAGTCAAAGCTTTAGCTGCAATAAAATGGAAGAGATATTGTGCCCTGCAAAAATTTCAGTCGATTGTGTACCAGACGGGGGCATTAGTCATCATTGATTTCTTGTTCAGCGGAATCACTTCCTAATCTGTATCGGGAACTCCTGTGGAATATTTCTGGTTTGGAAGAATTACCATCACAGCTCCTTGATCTGACATTTCAGATAATTACATTTTGTAAAACCAGTGAACAGGTTCTGAATGTCTCCACTGGGCACCTTACCACAGTTGAACACTCCACACTTAGTCAACAGATTGTTTAAAGATTTATGGACAGAATTAACATTTGCGTGTTGCTGGTAATAATAAAAAAATTATTTTCACTTTCATAGGATAATTGTGGCAGGAGTAGGCCATTCAGCCCATTCAACCTGGTCCATCATTCAGTTTCATCATAGCTGGTCATTCACTTAGGGTGACGAGATGGCATAACGGTTAGCACCGCTGCCTCACAGTGCCAGGGACCCGGGTTCAATTCCAAAATTGGGTGAGTGTGTGGAGTTTGCACATTCTCCCCGTGTCTGCGTGGGTCTCAGCTGGGTGTTCCGGTTTCCTCCCATAATCCAAAGATCTGCAGTTTAGATGGATTGGTCATGGTAAATTACCCCTCAGTGTGCAACGATGTGCAGGTTAGGTGGATTAGGTGATAAATGCATGGGGATAGGGCAGGGGGATGGGCCTGTGTAAGATGCTCTTTCAAAGGGTCAGTGCAGACTTGATGGGCCAAATCACTGTAGGGATTCTATGATTCTGATGCCTTTTTCACAGACTTGCCTCATATTACTTTACATCATTGCTGTTTACGATCTGTCAATATTTGTTGATTGGGATCTTGTACTTTGATTGGCCCAGTGGGCGGAATTCTCCAGCCCTTCTCACAAATGGGATCTTCCAGTCCAGCCGAAGTTGACTCCCACTTAGTGCTTCCCAACCGAGGCAAGTGTGAGGAATGACTGGAGGATCCCATCGGTGGGCAATGGGGAGCTGCCTCCACCATGGGAAAACCCACTGCTGGAGGGTGGAGAGGGAACGGCGTGCAGAGAATTCCACCCGGTGTTTTGGGGACTTTATTTCCCTGTTGTTTCTGGCTCTTGTCCGGCCAACTGGTTGGGGGTGGCAAGTTTGGGTGGAGTTGGTGAAGGAGCGGCCCACTGAGACATTGGGTGGGATTCAGGACCCCCTTGTTGGGGGTGAAATGTAAATCTCGAGACAGAACTTGTTAGAAACTGGAACAGCTCATCAATTATACTGAAGGCTGCCTCTTCACTGTCTGCATCTGAGATCACCACTCAATTACTCATGGCGGAAGGGTACTGGGCGCTGTGGCCCAATCAGTGGGTCAGTCGTTCTGGAAGCTCGGCAACATCACCCGGGGTGGTGGGTGATTCAGAGGGAGAACTTAAATTGCAGTTCTGGGATGTTTCAGCAGATCAGATGGCTCATTGCTAAGTGTGGGCCCTGCCCTTAGCCCCCCTCTTTGGGCTATGGAGCTTCCAGTGCAGTAGTGCCTCTGGATGGACACAAATGCACTACCTCGATGAAACACGCGGCCTAGCTACAGGACATTGGAACCACTCTGCTCATGGCAAAATATCAGAGTGGCCCCAAGGTACCGAACCCTTAATGGCACCTGAATTTTAATTGTTTGCCACCATTCATGCGCAGAAAATGTGCATCCATTCTCACCCCTGGGAATCCTCCCCAGTGGTGTCACTGTGTCGGGTAACTGACCCGACGTGACTCCCACACCATTTTCCTGAGACTCTGCTCCCAGCCTGCTGCCCTGGAATTGGGAACTGATTGCCCTCTGGAACTGGTACATCTGGAATGGTTCCGGACTGGTCATCGCAGTGGGCGGAGGGGAATAAGACTTGGTTTATTTATGGTCAGTAGTGTTTGGGATGGCTGGAGTTTATGTAAGTTGGAAGGTGGCAGAGTGGTTAGCACTGCTGCCTCACAGCTCCAGGGATCCGGGTTCAATTCCAGCCATAAATGTTTGTCAGTGTGGAGTTTGCACGTTCCGCCTGGCCGGGACATTGAGTTTAAAAATTGGCAAGTCATGTTGCAGCTTTATAGAACCTTAGTTAGGCCACACTAGGAATATAGTGTTCAATTCTGGTTGCCACACTACCAGAAGGATGTGGAGGCTTTGGAGAGGGTACAGAAAAGATTTACGAGGATGTTGCCTGGTATAGAGGGCATTTGCTATGAGGGGAGATTGGAGAAACTTGGATGAGGAAGCGGAGGGATGGGTTGGTAAGTTTGCCGACGACACGAAGGTTGGTGAGGTTGTGGATAGTCTGGAGGGATGTCAGAAGTTACAGAGGGACATAGATAGGATGCAAGACTGGGCGGACAAGTGGCAGATGGACTTCAACCCAGATAAATGCGTCATGGTCCATTTTGGTAGGTCAAATGGGATGAAGGAGTACAATATAAAGGGAAAGACTCTTAGTACAAAGAACAAAGAACAAAGAACAATACAGCACAGGAACAGGCCCTTCGGCCCTCCAAGCCCGCGCCGCTCCCCGGTCCAGGATTGAATCCTGAATCCAGGATCCCCGCCCAATTTTCCAGCCTATCTACATACCAATATCCTATCCACCGAGCTGTCCCTCACAGCTACGATGCTTTGTTCATTACAGCCTATTAACTTACCCCCACCCCCCCATTCCAGACCATGTGATCTCCAGGGAGAGGCGAAAACCCAGAGTGAAAAACCCCAGGGCCAATATGGGGAAAAAAAATCTGGGAAATTCCTCTCCGACCCCCTGAGGCGATCGAAACGAGTCCAGGAGATCACAATGGCCCCGATCGGAAAATGCTTCCCAACCCTAGTCATTTCCACTTCCACGAACACCATATGAATTCCCTGCCCCCGAGACAGGTTCCCAACTATCCGCAGTCTCACTCTGTACTGGCACCAGCAAGATGTGTACAGGAGGGTTTAGCTTAAAGCACAATTACAGACTGTACACTCTTAAAAAGCCAAAAAGCTCACATCAAAGTAAACGCGATCCCTCCTGCCAAGTAACAAAAAATAATAGTAAACGTTTAGAGTACTGTAGAGGATCAGAAGGACCTTGGGGTCCGGGTCCATAGGACTCTGAAATTGGCCCCGCAGGTGGAGGAGGTGGTTAAGAAGGCGTATGGTGTGCTGGCCTTTATCAATCGAGGGATTGAGTTTAGGAGTCTGGGGATAATGATGCAGCTATATAAGACCCTCGTCAGACCCCACTTGGAGTACTGTGCTGAGTTCTGGTCACCTCACTATAGGAAGAATGTGGAAAAGATTGAAAGGGTGCAAAGGAGATTTACAAGGATGTTGCCTGGATTGAGTGGCATGCCTTATGAGGATAGGCTGAGGGAGCTCGGTCTTTTCTCCTTGGAGAGATGAAGGATGAGAGGAGACCTAATAGAGGTGTATAAGATGTTGAGAGGCATAGATCGGGTGGACTCTCAGAGGCTTTTTCACAGGGAGGAAATGTCTGCTACGAGAGGACACAGGTTTAAGGTGCTGGGGGGTAGGTACAGGGGAAATGTTAGGGGTAAGTTTTTCACACAGAGGGTGGTGGGCGAGTGGAATCGGCTGCCGTCAGTGGTGGTCGAGGCGAACTCGATAGGGTCTTTTAAGAGACTCCTGGATGAGTACATGGAGCTTAATAGGATGGAGGGTTATAGGTAGGTCTAGAAGGTAGGGATGTGTTCGGCACAACTTGTGGGCCGAAGGACCTGTTTGTGCTGTAGTTTTTCTAAACTTGGTTTGTTCTCACTGGAACGACAGAGGTTGAGGGGTGACCTGATAGAAGTCTACAAGATTATGAGGGGCATGGACAGAGTGGATAGTCAGAAGCTTTTTCCCAGGTGGGAGAGTCAACTACTCAGGGGCATAGGGTTAAGGTGCGAGGGGCAAGGTTTAAAGGAGATGTACGAGGCAAGTCTTTTTACACAGAGGGTGGTGGGTGCCTGGAACTTGCTGCTGGGGAAGGTAGTGGAAACAGATCCGATAGTGACAAATACATGAATAGGATGGGAATAGAGGGATATGGTTCCCAGAAGGGTAGGGAGTTCTAGTTCAGTCGGGCAGCATGGACAGTGCAGGCTTGGAGGACCGAAAGGCCTGTTCCTATGCTGTAGTTTCCTTTGTTCTTTGTCTGCATGGACTTCCTCCAGCTGCTCCAGTTTCCCCCCACAGTCCAAAGAGATGCAGGGGAGGGTGATTGGCCATGCTAAATTGTCCCTTGGTGTACCAAAAATTGTAGGTTAGAGGGACTAGTAGGGTAAATACATAGGAGCACAGGGTTAGGCTCGGGGAAAATATACTCTATCAGACTATCAGTGCAGACTCAATGGACCAAATGGCCTGCTCCTGCACTGTCGGGATTCAGTGATTGGAGACCCCCAGCCAGGAGTGTGTTTGAATCGTCGAGTTCCGAGGTATCAAAGTCATGGATGGATATTTCAGCATCAGATGAGCTGAAGGAGGGGATGAAGTCTTTGATGTCACACAGACGGTCTTAGCAATCATGTGGAAATGTATGTATGACCTTGGGGTCAAATAGGACATGAAAAATGTGAGCAACCTGCTTTGGGTCTCAGACAGTTGGCCGAACAGTTGAATGGGGATGGTTGCTAAAGAGTGCAGTGGATGGATTTGTTATTCCCATTATTTATATGTACGCTACCAGAACTGAAAGAGTTTAGATCTCGGAGATTATCAGGAAATATTGAAACTATCAGATTTATTTTTTGTGAATAGAGAAGAGCTGGGGGAACCTAACTGAGGTATTTAACACTCTGAACGTCTTGAGCAAGTTAGATGTGGAAGGACGTGGGAGCTTTGGAAAGAGTTCAAAGAAGGTTCACCAGGATGTTGCCTGGTCTCGTGGGTGTTGACGATGAGGAGAGGTTGATTAAACTAGAATTGTTTTCACTGGAAAGACGGAGGCTGAGGGAAAACCTGATAGTGGTGTATAAAATTATGAGAGGCATAGCCAGGTTGGATAGATACTTTTTCCCAGGGTGGAAGTGTTAATTACAAGGTGGCAGAAGTTCAAGGTGAGAGGGGGAAAGTTTAAGAGAGAGGCGCAGGAGAAGTCTTTTTCAGGCAGAGAGTGGTGGGTTCTTGGGACGTGCTGCCAGAGGAGGTGGTGGAAGCAGGCACATTGGCAACACTTAAGCAGCATCTGGATGGGTACATGAATAGGAAGGGAATAGAGCGATACGGACCGAGTAAGGGCAGAATTTGTTTTTAAATTTAGTTACGGCACAAGCTTGGAGGGCCGAAGGGCCTGTTCCTGTGCTGTACTGTTCTTTGTTCTTTGGATGTCTCCCCTTTTGGGAGAGTCAAATACGAGGGTCGAAAAGGTTACATGAAATTTCCAATAGGGAAGTAACGAGCCAATTCTTAGGCTAGTGAGAAGGTGGCATTCACGAACATCAGATTTCGAGGAAAATATCGCCAAGTGAAAGAAGATAATGGTACGAGAGGAAAGTAAATAGCAATGTGCTGAAAAGCTGAGATGAGTTTGATGAAATGCAGGGGCCAGCACAGATTCATTGGGCCCAATGGCCTGTTTTATTTCATGTCTAGCCTCTGTAACAGAATCATGAGAACACAAGAAATAGGAGCAGGAGTAGACCACATGGCCCATAATTCCTACTCTGCCTTTCAATACAATCAGGGCCGCTGTTGGGCTTCAGTTAGGCTAGGAGTCTTGCGGTGAGTGAGTCAACTCCTGATTCCCCGATGCCTGACCATATACAAGTCATAAGTCAGTCATTTGATGGAATACTGTTCTCTGCATCAGTGCAGCTCCAACGACGCTCAAGAAGGACAAAGCAGCCCGCTTGATTGTTAACCCTCCCACAAGACATTTACTCCCTCCACCAATGCCGAACAATGGCAGCCAGATATACCATCTGTAAGATGCACTGCAGGAACTCACCAAAGTTCCTTGGGCAGCATCTTCTAAACCCACAAACACTAACCCCTCGAAGGACATGGTCAACAAATACATAGGATTATCAACACCCAGAGGTTGTCCTCCAAGTCACTCACCATCCTGACTTGGAAATTTATCACCATTCCTTCACTGTGGATGGGTCAAAATCCTGGAATTCCCTCCCTAACAGCACTATGCGTGTACCTGCACATCAGAACTGCAACACTTCAAGGAGACAGGTCACCATCACCTTCTCAAGGCAACTCGGGATGGCGCAATAAATGCTGACTGAGCCACACTGAATCCCATAAATTAATAACAAAATCTCCATGTTCCTGCCCATATCTGATATCCCTTATTTTGCCGAGAGACCAAAAATCTGTTTGTCCCAGTCTTATATTTACTCAATGGTGGATCGTCTTCAACCTCTGGGATAGAGAATTCCAAAGATTTACAACCCTTTGAGTGAAGAGTTTCTCCTCATCTCAGCCCTAAATGACCCTGTAGGCGGGCATAAATTTTGTGGGTATTAGGATTAGAATATTTCTTAAACTATAACTCGATAAATGAAGCAAAACAGGACAGCATTCAGCCAGAAAGGTGTGAGTAAGGCAAGCAGGCATCTTTTAAACACAGAAACCAGGTTGACAAAGACTCAGGAACTCGCATCAATATGCTATTCAGAAAATACCATGAGACCTGGAAAACTTCCTGACATCCCATCAAACACCCATTGTCCAAAGGAATTCAGAGACATAAAGCAATTATCACACTCTTAAACCAAACTTTACATATTAAAACTCTAGACCAGAAAACCCATTAACGGGATAACTATAAAAGAAAACCATTTACACATCAAACTCCACACCCACAAACCTATTGAAACAGGATGATTATATCAGGAAACCACTCACAAACCATTTACATATCAAAACAGATCGTTACTATAACTGTACTCCGTTTTGGCAGGCAAGCAGAGTACTTTTCGGGACTGTCTTGTCTGTGTCCTGATTGTACCTCCGTCGACGTAAAACACTATAATAAACTGTGCTGCTATCAATCTTGGCTCTGGGTGCGAGTGGTGTGGTATCTGTTCACTCGCGCTAACAATTGGGGGCTCGTCCGGGATCGTGACCGCCGCTGGAACATCGCCTCTCAAACACTGGGTGAGTATCTTTACTCATTTAAAGTCCGCGGGAATTCCCAGTGCCAGCGGTGTTCCACGGCTGCCGCGATCTGAACTTGTGAACAGAGCCCGATCGAGAGCTGCACAGCGGGGTAGGTTCTTCTTTGGGCGGGTGAGCGGGGTCGCGAATTGTAATTGATTGTGTACTGTTGCATTCCGCGTATCCCTGACAGCGGACCCGACCAGACATTAGCTGACCCAAAAGGTACCTAAGGAAGACAAGGGTTAAGTGGCCGGGAGGCCGGGAGGACGTCCAGGGTTAGGGCCAATGAACGCGGACTCACGAAGTTCGGTTTAAGTCCGGGCGCTGCAAGTCGGGTAGGACCTCTGCAGGCGCGAAAGTCTGGGCCACTGGAAACAGATCCGCGAGGAGTCTGCTACATGTCCGGGCGCTACTAAGTCTGGAGCCTCTGTGAGTGCTTCGGGCACTACAAGCAGGAGACCTCTGGTAGCGCGAAAGAACGGCTACACGCCGGGGGAACTCCTACCTGCGGTCAATCCCACGCTTGTCCGCACCCAGGTCAGGGTGATTCCCGGGGAGATAGGGAAACGGCGAGCCTCTGTGGATTGATTTAGCGGTAGGATTTGGTCAGGAAAGAGTGGCCCCCGGCCCCTGCAGTCGTGGTCAGAGCCCCCCCTGTCTCTGTGAGCGGTGATCTCCCCGTTACATGCAGGACGGGCTCTGCGTGTTACTGCTGAAGGTTTAAAGGTACTGACAGTGGAAACACCAAACCAGGAACCCCAGGGATACCTACACAAGTATCTGTGGGAAGCACCAAACCAGGATTAGTACACCACTGATCTTAGCTAAGAGATTCGACATGGATAGCATTGACACCATTTTTGAATGGGGGCCGGAAGGGTCCCTCACCCGCTATCTAGCAGATAAAAACAAGAACCTAATTAAAAGCATGATTAAAACAGGGGGGAGTCCCCCGGTAACCACCGATCCCCCAAACACCAAAGCAGCACCTCTTAAGATCGAATGTATCCCAGGGGGACAAGGGAGAGACGGGCGAGGAAGGCAGGCCCAAATTAAAATGACTTATGTGTCACTCTCGCCAGGGGGCACTATGAAATTACTAGAAGAGCTCCCAACCCTGCAGCCCAGGCACAGTAACGTAATTTTTTGGCAAAAGATGAAAGGGATGCAACTGTGCCACAACTTACACAACCGAGATATAGCAGGGTTAGTAAGAGCCAAGATGCCCGAGAATCACTGGGCTCGGCTCCGGGCAGAACACCAGAATGGGACTTGGTGTGCAGACCTAGACGGGAGCCGCCGGGAGCAGGAACAGGCTCTGACAGGCTTTAAAAACGATATCATCCTGACCATGGGGGAGGTCCCCGTGAGTTGGAGTGTAATAGTAGGAGTAACGCAGAAAAAGGAGGAAGGGGCTCAGGAATACGGGCGACGAAAATTCGATGCCTTTGTAGCCCACGGAGGAATGCCAGATGCAGATAGACAGAACCCGGCATTCCTCCGGTTATATAGGGATGGGCTGAGCCCAGCACACCAAGCTATCCTAAAGACAGGATTGGTAAACTTTAACACCTTCAATGAATTAGAAAACTGGGCTGTCACTGTAGACAACCAGCAAAGGAAAACACAGGGCGCCAGAGTAGGGATATCAGCGGTAGGAACTGAAGGAGGAAATTGCTACAGGTGCGGGGAATTAGGCCATTTCAAAAGGGAATGCCGAGCTATGATCCCGCACCCTCCTAATACATGTAATAAGTGCGGCAGAATCGGACACACCGAATCTACCTGCAAAGACAGAAGGATCCCAAGGAGAGAGAGAGCGCCCCCGAAGAGACTGGAGAAAACCCCGGCAAGCGCCCCAGATATAAGGGAGAATGAGGTGGTTTCGGACCCAGCGCACCTCAGCCACCAGCAGCTGCTGGACATTATACAAACCTTGGCGGCACAAAAATTTGCATGAGTGGCATCGGCCCCCGCCCCGGGAACGGACCCCCGTATCTGGGTGAATGCATCGTTAGGGGGCCGGCGATGCAAAATATTAATAGATACGGGGGCTTCGATATCCCTCACCAACATGGCACTACCCACCACCCACCGTTCCATAGTAGTAGTAGGAATAGGGGGGGATAGGACTATAGCATATCAGAGCGAAGCAGTGTTACTTGAGGTAGAGGGGATCATACTCCCCGTACACTTCTGGGTGGGCCCAAATGAAGAAGGGACAATTTTGGGAATAGACCTCCTGGGAGAGTTAGGAGCAGTGGTGGACGCTTTCAATAAGCGCCTGCTGTGGACGGCAAGGAAAGAACACAAGAGCGGGATCCAAGGATACTGGGTCCCTAATAAGAACGTAGCAGCCATAGGCATGGGGGCTCCGGCTCCGACGGCCCGAGACTGGAAGAAGGAGGGACTAGTGGGACTCTTATGTCAAGCACTACCCCGGGTCTGGGCTACAGGCAAGCAAGACTGCGGTCTCGTCACAATCCTTCCTTTACAAATACAAGGACCAGCCCATGCCCCTCATAAACAATATCCCATAAAACCCGAGGCGTTACAGGCAACCGAAACAATCGTCCAGGCTTTGGTTAAACGGGGCATTTGGGAGCCCTGTCAGTAATCCTGCGGGGCTTACAAACAGCAGGATTTAAGGTTAACCCAACCAAAGCACAACTCGCAAAACCAGAGGTCCGATATCTGGGGCATTACATAAGTCAGGGAAAGAAAACCCTTCCCACGGACCGAAAAACAGCAATTGCCAACATGACCCGTCCGAACACAGTTAGGGGGGTGCGTAGGGTAATGGGACTCTTTAATTACTGTCGGAATTTCATCGATCAGTTTGCATCCATAGCAGAACCTATCCAGCGATTGGTAAAAGGGGGGAGACCTCTGCTCAAGTGGCCGAGCTTATAGCATTAACAAAGGCCCTTAGCGCAGGAAGGGACAAAAGGGTAAACATATACACGGACAGTCAATATGCGTTCGGGGTGGTTCACGACTATATGATAGCATGGAATAGGCGCGGATTCATTACCGCAGCGGGGGGACACACTTCACAGGCAAGGTAATGAAACACGCATGTAAAACCTTAGGGATCCGACAGCGGTTCCATATACCATACCACCCCCAGAGTGCTGGAATGGTAGAGAGAATGAATCGCACCCTCAAGAACACGATAGCAAAAACTATCGCAGAAACAGGTCAGGGGTGGGTAGATGTCCTTCCCTGTATCCTGATGCGCCTACGGGCCACCCCAGGTCGAACCATAGGGCTCACCCCGTTCGAACTAATGACCGGGAGAGCAATGCGACTCCCCGAAAACATCGCCGTGGGAGGGGAAGAAATGACACCCCTCCGGGACAAGCTCAAACGATATGTGCAACACTTAGATTCACAACTCCGAGACCTGCACCACACAGCCAGGGACCAGCAAGCCATTAGAGACCAGGCTAAAAAGGAAAATGTCAGTCATACCCCCACCCTCCCTCGAGTAGGGGATAGGGTTTTGATTCGGATTGCCCCAGACCGACCCGGGTTTGCACCGAAATGGATGGGACCCCACGAGGTTATCCTTACCAGCGATACATGTGCGTGTGTCGATGTGAAAGGAAAAGGCCGATGGAAACATTGGTCGCAATTAAAATCCTATCACCACGGGGAAAGAGGACAGAGCAGACTGACTGAAAGGACAGAGGATGCTCCGTCCACTCCACGTATTGGCCCTTAACCATCTTTGTCCTTACAGCGGAAATCGAAATAACAACCTTTATTTTCCAACACTAAAGGAACTATATGCCAACCGAGGCATGAATGTATATATGTAGATAGAAATAAGAATAAGATAAGTAAGACAAGTTCATCACCTAATATGAACCTAACGACTGGCGGCCACCAGGTTTTATATATCCTCCCCCAACCCCTCTCCAGAACCATGTGGACCACTTGGAGGATGATCCTCGCGGCGACCTTCCTGACGAGTGTGGCACCCGAAGAACACCCCATCTACCCGCGATTCCACGGGGTAGCCTTCAACACATCCGAGGCACTCTGTGTGCCAGCTGGACCGGACCCTATGAACAGTAGAACTTATCTTAACGCATGGCTACAAGTTTACCCGGGTATCAACGAGATCTGCTTCACTTGCACTTTAGAAGGACTCCGAACATGCATTCAACAGCGGGACCTCCAGAACAGAGACCAGTGCGTTTTTGGAACTCTCTGCGCCCTCCCCGACAACCCACAAGAGGCCCGACCACAGGACACTTTGAATTCAAACATGGACATTTGCGGCTATTACGGACTTGTTGAGGCTCCCGCAGTCTCATTGTATGTATGTTTTGCACCACTTCCAACGCGGGCCCCCACGACCACAAGGCCCGAAATCTTACCCTGTCCCTTGCAAAGCAGGGGACCGGAGGGAGGACTGGTGTTGTGGAACGAGGGGGAAATTGTGTACGACAACGTAAAACATGAGGTGGTACCTGTCCTGATCGACATTTCAGGAATCCAGGTACCCAGGCATTGCTCAGAACGGGTACAGAACTTGTATCAGATGTTAGAGAGAGAGACCATAAAACGGGCCATTGACGCAATGGGGGCCACACACTACAGGGGAAACATAAACACCAACACATACCGAAGCAAACGGGGTATTATCAATGATATGCTCACAGGGCTGAATACAGGAGACACAATGATTAACTCCATTGACATCCAGGGCCTCAACAGTAAAATTGAACAGCTGAAAGGGGTAATGAAAAACATATTACAGCGGTCATTAGACCAGCAGGCGGAACAAGCATTCTTAGGGGAAGCGGGCGCCCATATCCAACTAGATGGGATTGCAGTGTTAGAAGCACATGCCCGAACTATCAATCGCCTCATAGACAGGGAAAGGGAAGACACTGCCCGGGTACAACAGGGACAGTTATGCCATGCATATGGTCAGTGGATGGTGGCACAAATACGACACAATTTGGACCAGGTACACAGGGGGGAAGTGCCCGATTGGATCGACAGCGCCCAACTAGCGCAACTCGCAGATCAGAAGGGGGTGCTGGATGACCGGACCCTGAAGGGGATGACACGAGTATATCCAGTAATCCCCGACTGCGAGGTTAGTGAGGGCACCGGGATAGGAATGGTTCTGCTAATTCCAACGGTCACACAGGACGTTGGACCATTCCCCATCTTCCGAATTGAAAATATTGGTGTTGTTAGGGGCAATGCTTCCCTCCGCTACCACATAACCGAAAACATGGCCATCTCCAAACATGGCATAATGTCCAGTGTTTCTCTCGCAGGGTGCAAGCAGAGGGGAGAGGTCACCATCTGTCCTCACCCACTGAGACAAGGAGAGGCAGCAGAATGTGGGTTTAACCGAACACAGGACTGCACCTTAGAGATTATACCCGTAGACCCACATTTCGCCCGGGCAGGATACGGGGGGCGGGGTAGATACTGTGTAGCCACCACACGTACATCATTCACATATAACGGATTAACATGCCCAATCCCCGACCCTAACTTCTGTTTTACCCCTCGCAAGCCAGTCACTATAGGTCAAGCTCACATCACCAATATCCGAAATAGGCAGACCATAGCCTTTAATGCCACAGACCCCCTAAAAGACAACCTAAGAGACTACCAAGAACCCGAGCAAGCCCCCATCCCACACCTGACCGAAGTCCTAAGGGAGCTCCGACTTAAAGTAGGACACTCCGTCCGATTATACCACCGGTTACAGTCACACATCAAAACCTTGGAACAAGATACCGAGACGGCGTTACGAAGTCAAACATGGGTACAGAAGGTGTGGGACTGGGGTCTAAATGTAAACATCCACCCCTGGGTTCGAATTACATCGCACACACTGGTGGTCATCCAACTCATCTTAGCCCTTTCCTGGGGATTGGCTACATGTTACACCTACCGCCAGCGGAAGAGAATGAAAGCACATAAGAACTTAGTTAGAACAATTGGTATGATGGGGCAGGTAACCAAGCGGGATGATTACTCCCGCCTACACATGATTTGACAAACTCCGGGACTTCCCTAAACTGTACGACTGCAGCGTACGGAGGCAGGAAGCACCGGACACAAAATATAATAAAGGGGAGAAAGATCGGTTAGAAAAGTGAAAAGGAAATAAACAACAAAAATTCACTTTTGACCGACAGGGGGGACTGTAGGCGGGCATAAATTTTGTGGGTATTAGGATTAGAATATTTCTTAAACTATAACTCGATAAATGAAGCAAAACAGGACAGCATTCAGCCAGAAAGGTGTGAGTAAGGCAAGCAGGCATCTTTTAAACACAGAAACCAGGTTGAC
This sequence comes from Mustelus asterias, assembly GCF_964213995.1. Classification (NCBI taxonomy): domain Eukaryota; kingdom Metazoa; phylum Chordata; class Chondrichthyes; order Carcharhiniformes; family Triakidae; genus Mustelus; species Mustelus asterias. Next base: position 21,424,390 of record NC_135808.1, on the reverse strand, counting down.
AAAGACTCAGGAACTCGCATCAATATGCTATTCAGAAAATACCATGAGACCTGGAAAACTTCCTGACATCCCATCAAACACCCATTGTCCAAAGGAATTCAGAGACATAAAGCAATTATCACACTCTTAAACCAAACTTTACATATTAAAACTCTAGACCAGAAAACCCATTAACGGGATAACTATAAAAGAAAACCATTTACACATCAAACTCCACACCCACAAACCTATTGAAACAGGATGATTATATCAGGAAACCACTCACAAACCATTTACATATCAAAACAGATCGTTACTATAACTGTACTCCGTTTTGGCAGGCAAGCAGAGTACTTTTCGGGACTGTCTTGTCTGTGTCCTGATTGTACCTCCGTCGACGTAAAACACTATAATAAACTGTGCTGCTATCAATCTTGGCTCTGGGTGCGAGTGGTGTGGTATCTGTTCACTCGCGCTAACAATTGGGGGCTCGTCCGGGATCGTGACCGCCGCTGGAACATCGCCTCTCAAACACTGGGTGAGTATCTTTACTCATTTAAAGTCCGCGGGAATTCCCAGTGCCAGCGGTGTTCCACGGCTGCCGCGATCTGAACTTGTGAACAGAGCCCGATCGAGAGCTGCACAGCGGGGTAGGTTCTTCTTTGGGCGGGTGAGCGGGGTCGCGAATTGTAATTGATTGTGTACTGTTGCATTCCGCGTATCCCTGACAGCGGACCCGACCAGACATTAGCTGACCCAAAAGGTACCTAAGGAAGACAAGGGTTAAGTGGCCGGGAGGCCGGGAGGACGTCCAGGGTTAGGGCCAATGAACGCGGACTCACGAAGTTCGGTTTAAGTCCGGGCGCTGCAAGTCGGGTAGGACCTCTGCAGGCGCGAAAGTCTGGGCCACTGGAAACAGATCCGCGAGGAGTCTGCTACATGTCCGGGCGCTACTAAGTCTGGAGCCTCTGTGAGTGCTTCGGGCACTACAAGCAGGAGACCTCTGGTAGCGCGAAAGAACGGCTACACGCCGGGGGAACTCCTACCTGCGGTCAATCCCACGCTTGTCCGCACCCAGGTCAGGGTGATTCCCGGGGAGATAGGGAAACGGCGAGCCTCTGTGGATTGATTTAGCGGTAGGATTTGGTCAGGAAAGAGTGGCCCCCGGCCCCTGCAGTCGTGGTCAGAGCCCCCCCTGTCTCTGTGAGCGGTGATCTCCCCGTTACATGCAGGACGGGCTCTGCGTGTTACTGCTGAAGGTTTAAAGGTACTGACAGTGGAAACACCAAACCAGGAACCCCAGGGATACCTACACAAGTATCTGTGGGAAGCACCAAACCAGGATTAGTACACCACTGATCTTAGCTAAGAGATTCGACATGGATAGCATTGACACCATTTTTGAATGGGGGCCGGAAGGGTCCCTCACCCGCTATCTAGCAGATAAAAACAAGAACCTAATTAAAAGCATGATTAAAACAGGGGGGAGTCCCCCGGTAACCACCGATCCCCCAAACACCAAAGCAGCACCTCTTAAGATCGAATGTATCCCAGGGGGACAAGGGAGAGACGGGCGAGGAAGGCAGGCCCAAATTAAAATGACTTATGTGTCACTCTCGCCAGGGGGCACTATGAAATTACTAGAAGAGCTCCCAACCCTGCAGCCCAGGCACAGTAACGTAATTTTTTGGCAAAAGATGAAAGGGATGCAACTGTGCCACAACTTACACAACCGAGATATAGCAGGGTTAGTAAGAGCCAAGATGCCCGAGAATCACTGGGCTCGGCTCCGGGCAGAACACCAGAATGGGACTTGGTGTGCAGACCTAGACGGGAGCCGCCGGGAGCAGGAACAGGCTCTGACAGGCTTTAAAAACGATATCATCCTGACCATGGGGGAGGTCCCCGTGAGTTGGAGTGTAATAGTAGGAGTAACGCAGAAAAAGGAGGAAGGGGCTCAGGAATACGGGCGACGAAAATTCGATGCCTTTGTAGCCCACGGAGGAATGCCAGATGCAGATAGACAGAACCCGGCATTCCTCCGGTTATATAGGGATGGGCTGAGCCCAGCACACCAAGCTATCCTAAAGACAGGATTGGTAAACTTTAACACCTTCAATGAATTAGAAAACTGGGCTGTCACTGTAGACAACCAGCAAAGGAAAACACAGGGCGCCAGAGTAGGGATATCAGCGGTAGGAACTGAAGGAGGAAATTGCTACAGGTGCGGGGAATTAGGCCATTTCAAAAGGGAATGCCGAGCTATGATCCCGCACCCTCCTAATACATGTAATAAGTGCGGCAGAATCGGACACACCGAATCTACCTGCAAAGACAGAAGGATCCCAAGGAGAGAGAGAGCGCCCCCGAAGAGACTGGAGAAAACCCCGGCAAGCGCCCCAGATATAAGGGAGAATGAGGTGGTTTCGGACCCAGCGCACCTCAGCCACCAGCAGCTGCTGGACATTATACAAACCTTGGCGGCACAAAAATTTGCATGAGTGGCATCGGCCCCCGCCCCGGGAACGGACCCCCGTATCTGGGTGAATGCATCGTTAGGGGGCCGGCGATGCAAAATATTAATAGATACGGGGGCTTCGATATCCCTCACCAACATGGCACTACCCACCACCCACCGTTCCATAGTAGTAGTAGGAATAGGGGGGGATAGGACTATAGCATATCAGAGCGAAGCAGTGTTACTTGAGGTAGAGGGGATCATACTCCCCGTACACTTCTGGGTGGGCCCAAATGAAGAAGGGACAATTTTGGGAATAGACCTCCTGGGAGAGTTAGGAGCAGTGGTGGACGCTTTCAATAAGCGCCTGCTGTGGACGGCAAGGAAAGAACACAAGAGCGGGATCCAAGGATACTGGGTCCCTAATAAGAACGTAGCAGCCATAGGCATGGGGGCTCCGGCTCCGACGGCCCGAGACTGGAAGAAGGAGGGACTAGTGGGACTCTTATGTCAAGCACTACCCCGGGTCTGGGCTACAGGCAAGCAAGACTGCGGTCTCGTCACAATCCTTCCTTTACAAATACAAGGACCAGCCCATGCCCCTCATAAACAATATCCCATAAAACCCGAGGCGTTACAGGCAACCGAAACAATCGTCCAGGCTTTGGTTAAACGGGGCATTTGGGAGCCCTGTCAGTAATCCTGCGGGGCTTACAAACAGCAGGATTTAAGGTTAACCCAACCAAAGCACAACTCGCAAAACCAGAGGTCCGATATCTGGGGCATTACATAAGTCAGGGAAAGAAAACCCTTCCCACGGACCGAAAAACAGCAATTGCCAACATGACCCGTCCGAACACAGTTAGGGGGGTGCGTAGGGTAATGGGACTCTTTAATTACTGTCGGAATTTCATCGATCAGTTTGCATCCATAGCAGAACCTATCCAGCGATTGGTAAAAGGGGGGAGACCTCTGCTCAAGTGGCCGAGCTTATAGCATTAACAAAGGCCCTTAGCGCAGGAAGGGACAAAAGGGTAAACATATACACGGACAGTCAATATGCGTTCGGGGTGGTTCACGACTATATGATAGCATGGAATAGGCGCGGATTCATTACCGCAGCGGGGGGACACACTTCACAGGCAAGGTAATGAAACACGCATGTAAAACCTTAGGGATCCGACAGCGGTTCCATATACCATACCACCCCCAGAGTGCTGGAATGGTAGAGAGAATGAATCGCACCCTCAAGAACACGATAGCAAAAACTATCGCAGAAACAGGTCAGGGGTGGGTAGATGTCCTTCCCTGTATCCTGATGCGCCTACGGGCCACCCCAGGTCGAACCATAGGGCTCACCCCGTTCGAACTAATGACCGGGAGAGCAATGCGACTCCCCGAAAACATCGCCGTGGGAGGGGAAGAAATGACACCCCTCCGGGACAAGCTCAAACGATATGTGCAACACTTAGATTCACAACTCCGAGACCTGCACCACACAGCCAGGGACCAGCAAGCCATTAGAGACCAGGCTAAAAAGGAAAATGTCAGTCATACCCCCACCCTCCCTCGAGTAGGGGATAGGGTTTTGATTCGGATTGCCCCAGACCGACCCGGGTTTGCACCGAAATGGATGGGACCCCACGAGGTTATCCTTACCAGCGATACATGTGCGTGTGTCGATGTGAAAGGAAAAGGCCGATGGAAACATTGGTCGCAATTAAAATCCTATCACCACGGGGAAAGAGGACAGAGCAGACTGACTGAAAGGACAGAGGATGCTCCGTCCACTCCACGTATTGGCCCTTAACCATCTTTGTCCTTACAGCGGAAATCGAAATAACAACCTTTATTTTCCAACACTAAAGGAACTATATGCCAACCGAGGCATGAATGTATATATGTAGATAGAAATAAGAATAAGATAAGTAAGACAAGTTCATCACCTAATATGAACCTAACGACTGGCGGCCACCAGGTTTTATATATCCTCCCCCAACCCCTCTCCAGAACCATGTGGACCACTTGGAGGATGATCCTCGCGGCGACCTTCCTGACGAGTGTGGCACCCGAAGAACACCCCATCTACCCGCGATTCCACGGGGTAGCCTTCAACACATCCGAGGCACTCTGTGTGCCAGCTGGACCGGACCCTATGAACAGTAGAACTTATCTTAACGCATGGCTACAAGTTTACCCGGGTATCAACGAGATCTGCTTCACTTGCACTTTAGAAGGACTCCGAACATGCATTCAACAGCGGGACCTCCAGAACAGAGACCAGTGCGTTTTTGGAACTCTCTGCGCCCTCCCCGACAACCCACAAGAGGCCCGACCACAGGACACTTTGAATTCAAACATGGACATTTGCGGCTATTACGGACTTGTTGAGGCTCCCGCAGTCTCATTGTATGTATGTTTTGCACCACTTCCAACGCGGGCCCCCACGACCACAAGGCCCGAAATCTTACCCTGTCCCTTGCAAAGCAGGGGACCGGAGGGAGGACTGGTGTTGTGGAACGAGGGGGAAATTGTGTACGACAACGTAAAACATGAGGTGGTACCTGTCCTGATCGACATTTCAGGAATCCAGGTACCCAGGCATTGCTCAGAACGGGTACAGAACTTGTATCAGATGTTAGAGAGAGAGACCATAAAACGGGCCATTGACGCAATGGGGGCCACACACTACAGGGGAAACATAAACACCAACACATACCGAAGCAAACGGGGTATTATCAATGATATGCTCACAGGGCTGAATACAGGAGACACAATGATTAACTCCATTGACATCCAGGGCCTCAACAGTAAAATTGAACAGCTGAAAGGGGTAATGAAAAACATATTACAGCGGTCATTAGACCAGCAGGCGGAACAAGCATTCTTAGGGGAAGCGGGCGCCCATATCCAACTAGATGGGATTGCAGTGTTAGAAGCACATGCCCGAACTATCAATCGCCTCATAGACAGGGAAAGGGAAGACACTGCCCGGGTACAACAGGGACAGTTATGCCATGCATATGGTCAGTGGATGGTGGCACAAATACGACACAATTTGGACCAGGTACACAGGGGGGAAGTGCCCGATTGGATCGACAGCGCCCAACTAGCGCAACTCGCAGATCAGAAGGGGGTGCTGGATGACCGGACCCTGAAGGGGATGACACGAGTATATCCAGTAATCCCCGACTGCGAGGTTAGTGAGGGCACCGGGATAGGAATGGTTCTGCTAATTCCAACGGTCACACAGGACGTTGGACCATTCCCCATCTTCCGAATTGAAAATATTGGTGTTGTTAGGGGCAATGCTTCCCTCCGCTACCACATAACCGAAAACATGGCCATCTCCAAACATGGCATAATGTCCAGTGTTTCTCTCGCAGGGTGCAAGCAGAGGGGAGAGGTCACCATCTGTCCTCACCCACTGAGACAAGGAGAGGCAGCAGAATGTGGGTTTAACCGAACACAGGACTGCACCTTAGAGATTATACCCGTAGACCCACATTTCGCCCGGGCAGGATACGGGGGGCGGGGTAGATACTGTGTAGCCACCACACGTACATCATTCACATATAACGGATTAACATGCCCAATCCCCGACCCTAACTTCTGTTTTACCCCTCGCAAGCCAGTCACTATAGGTCAAGCTCACATCACCAATATCCGAAATAGGCAGACCATAGCCTTTAATGCCACAGACCCCCTAAAAGACAACCTAAGAGACTACCAAGAACCCGAGCAAGCCCCCATCCCACACCTGACCGAAGTCCTAAGGGAGCTCCGACTTAAAGTAGGACACTCCGTCCGATTATACCACCGGTTACAGTCACACATCAAAACCTTGGAACAAGATACCGAGACGGCGTTACGAAGTCAAACATGGGTACAGAAGGTGTGGGACTGGGGTCTAAATGTAAACATCCACCCCTGGGTTCGAATTACATCGCACACACTGGTGGTCATCCAACTCATCTTAGCCCTTTCCTGGGGATTGGCTACATGTTACACCTACCGCCAGCGGAAGAGAATGAAAGCACATAAGAACTTAGTTAGAACAATTGGTATGATGGGGCAGGTAACCAAGCGGGATGATTACTCCCGCCTACACATGATTTGACAAACTCCGGGACTTCCCTAAACTGTACGACTGCAGCGTACGGAGGCAGGAAGCACCGGACACAAAATATAATAAAGGGGAGAAAGATCGGTTAGAAAAGTGAAAAGGAAATAAACAACAAAAATTCACTTTTGACCGACAGGGGGGACTGTAGGCGGGCATAAATTTTGTGGGTATTAGGATTAGAATATTTCTTAAACTATAACTCGATAAATGAAGCAAAACAGGACAGCATTCAGCCAGAAAGGTGTGAGTAAGGCAAGCAGGCATCTTTTAAACACAGAAACCAGGTTGACAAAGACTCAGGAACTCGCATCAATATGCTATTCAGAAAATACCATGAGACCTGGAAAACTTCCTGACATCCCATCAAACACCCATTGTCCAAAGGAATTCAGAGACATAAAGCAATTATCACACTCTTAAACCAAACTTTACATATTAAAACTCTAGACCAGAAAACCCATTAACGGGATAACTATAAAAGAAAACCATTTACACATCAAACTCCACACCCACAAACCTATTGAAACAGGATGATTATATCAGGAAACCACTCACAAACCATTTACATATCAAAACAGATCGTTACTATAACTGTACTCCGTTTTGGCAGGCAAGCAGAGTACTTTTCGGGACTGTCTTGTCTGTGTCCTGATTGTACCTCCGTCGACGTAAAACACTATAATAAACTGTGCTGCTATCAATCTTGGCTCTGGGTGCGAGTGGTGTGGTATCTGTTCACTCGCGCTAACAACCCGATCCTTATCCTGATTCTGTGCCCCATCCACCGTGTTTTAGATTCCCTGACTCGCGGAAACAATGCCTCACTGAACACCCTATCAAGCCCCTTCAGAATTTTGTAGGTTTCACTGAGATCGCCTCTCATTCTTCTCAGCTCCAGAGGGTATAAATGCGAAATATTCAGCCTCTTATCATTAGAAAACCTCTTCATGTTATGGACCAATTTAGTGAACCTTTGCAGTACCAACTCCAACCCAAGTACATTCTTTCTTAACTGTGGAGAACAAAACTGCACAGTGTTCCAGACGTGGTCTCACCAAAACTCTGTACAAGTGGACAGGACTATTACTTTATTCCTGTATTCCAATCCCCTTGCAATAAAGCCTTGGCTCTGCACCCCCTCCACCACCGGCGCTCAGTAGTGTGTACTACCTACAAGATGCACTGCAGACATTCAGCAAAGATCCCTACACATCTTTCAAACACGCGACCACTTCCATCTAGAAGGATAAGTGTAGCAGATACATGGAACACCACCACCTGCAAGTTCCCCTCCGAGCCACTCTCCATTCTGACTTGGAAATATATCACTGTTCCATCACAGTCACTGGTTCAAAATCCTGGAATTCCCTGCCATTTGGCATTGTGGGTCACCCACTGCACGTGGTCTGCAGTGTTTCAACAAGACAGCTGACCACCACCTTCTCAAGGGTGACTAGGGATGGACAATATATGTTGACCAGCCAGCAACGCCTATGTCCCACAATTGAATTTTTAAAAAAGATGCCATTTGTCTTCCTAATTACTTCCAGCAACTGCATGTTAACTTGTTGTGTTCCTTCTATAAGCGCCCCAAGTCTCTTTGCATATCAACACTTACAAGTTTCAAAACTGTTAGAAAACATTCCACTCTCTTATTCTTATGCAAAATTAAAAATCTTTGCATTTTTTAATACTCCACAAACCATATATTTCATGGGGACAATTCTCTGAATTACTGCTCTTCTCTGCCTTGCTAACTACAGAGGAGGTGCTCACTCTGAAATCTGCAAATATATTGCTCCACTAACTAACTGAGACATCACCTTATAGAACAGCTGATCCAGAATGTAACTTAGTGGTCCTGTGCTGCAGAAAGTATGAGAACACCAATCAAAAATAGAGTCACATAGCAAACACAATTGTCCTATCATCTGTGGGGATATTCTCAAATCCACAGTGATTCCTCGCATAATTCAGTTGATGGGAGTTGAGTGGGGTAAATATTATATACATGAATAGTGCTCTGGTCTGTTCTCAGTGGTTTTGTTTATTAATTAATTGAATAATTGATATAACCGGATATTTCACCATGCTCTTGAACTGCTCTCTGAACTTGGACTGAGTCACCACATAAATAAATGTATTGGTACAGCAATTTAATTCCAATAGCAGAATTGAAACTTCAGCAAATATATATAAAGAATCATTGTAATATTGAGGATTGATTCTTGCAATGTTATAGTATAAGAAATATATAACATACAAAAGCCACAGGAGGATGAAGCTGCCGGATACACTGAAGAGTAAAATCATTGACTTCCTTCTGCTTTCCATCTCTGGGTCACTATTATTCTCTCCCTTGCTCTGACTCCTCAGTCCCTTACGGACTCGACTGGTCACTAAAATGTATCTGACTGTCAGTGTGTTGAGCATCAGGATTAAAACATATGGAAACAATGGGGTTATAACTGTCTCTAACCAGCCATACACCGCCCATGCAGGATCAGTATAATAGCTTGGCCTTTCATTACAGAACCAGGGAACATTGTCAATTATTTCTGCAGGCTCAATTCTAAAGTAGATGGGGATGTCCTTTAAACAGACCAGAATGCAAGTTGTTGATAGAACCACAGCCGCTGTTTTCTGGGTGCAATATTTTGTTTTCAGTTTCTGGCAACAAATGGACACAAACCGATCAAAGGAGAAAGTGACGGTGAACCAGACAGAACAGTCTATTGCCACATAGAGAACAACAAAGACAATACTACACACAGGGGTAATATCCAGGAAAGATCGTGGGAAATAATAAAAAGCGATCCGATGCAGTATGATCTCAAAGATTATGACCAGTAGATCCGCTGTTGCCATGGCGAGGAGGTAATGCGTGGTGCAGGTGGAAAGACTGCACTTTCCCTGGGACAGGATCACAATTGCCAATATATCAACTGTAAGATAAAATGGACAAAAGACTGTAAACTAGTGATCAAATATTCTCCCTGTCTGATGGGTTGAGGTTTGATGAACACTATGGCCCACTCTTCCATTGTATCAACTTCCCTTCCACTGCACCTTCCCGAACAGACCCACTACATACAAACCCTGGCCTTCTGCCGCCTTTCTTCTGATGCGCTATCAATAATGCGAAAGACTACCGATATGCCAATATAAGTGTAGGCTTTTATTCACAACAGAATCAGGAGCAGATCCCAACAAATAACCAACCTGGACTGAACAAGGGGGAGGAGCCAGCCACCTTTATACTAGGTGCCGGGGGGAGGAACCAAACTGGAAGGGGATGTGTCCAGGTATGACAAGCACACACAACGGTGGTCCATATAGGACAAAGGCACAACTGAGGTCCACCACATCTTCCATGAGTCCAAGATTGCTTCCAGGTGAAACAGTGATTTGCTGGCAAATCTTCCAATTTGCTAATCTCTAGTCTGAGGTTAAAGTTTAAATAAAATCATGGCAGCAACCAAAACCCAGCATAAACCTACCCATTTTGGTTGAACAGAAGTGGGATCGGGGGAGATGAGTAGCTAAACCCGTACAATATTGTGATGAGGCTCATAGCTTCTGACTCAATTTCTTTCAAAGACAAACATGTCACAGTTCCCACAACCTTTGCTATGATACAGGTTGGGGATAAACATAGCTTTGAGGAGAAGATCTGTTCCTTACTACACTATGGACACTATAGCCCACTCTTCCATTGTATCAACTTCCCTTCCACTGCATCCTCCTGTACGACCCACCACATACAAACCCTGACCTACTGCATCTTTCTTCCATGAGTTCAAGGTTGCTTCCAGGTGAAGCAGTGATTTGCTGGTATATCTTCCAATTTGCTCACTGAATTGTCTACTCACAATGTGGGTGTCCTCGACATTTGAGAAGACAAACACAAAATAACAAGGAAATGAAGTGCAGATGATCCACTGGGATTCATTTCTATAAGATTAGAATAGAATAGCAAGTCAGAGAACTCAGAAAATAAATAATGTAGAAGATTGGTTATACCATATTTAAAGAACCATGTACAGGTCTAGTCTCCATATTACAATAAGAAGTCTCACAACACAAGGATAAAGTCCAACAGGTTTATTTGGAATCATGAGCTTTCGGAGCGCTGCTCCTTCATCAGGTGAGTGGAGAGTTGGGTTCACAAACAGGGCATATATAGACAAAGACTCAATTGCAAGATAATGGTTGGAATGCGAGCCTTTACAGGTAATCAAGTCTTTACTGGTACAAGACAGTGCGAGTGGAGAGAGGGATAATGACAGGCTAAAAAAGTATGAATTGTCTCAAGCCAGGACAGTTAGTAGGATTTTGCAAGCCCAGACCTTCATGTTGCACGTAGTGTGACATGAACCCAAGATCCTGGTTGAGGCCATCCTCATGTGTACCCAACTTGGCCATATTACAAAACTGTTTTTGCAGAATAGAAGGAGACAAAACATCTTCTAAATGGATAGCAACAGAAATTAAGATAACATGTATTTGTAAAGTTGGATCTAATTTCTTTAGAAAAGAAATGCCAAGAGTAGACTTACTGGCAACTGTAAACTTCTGAATGTGTGTGATAGGGTCAACATTGGGATGATTTTATTCAGTTGGTGGCAGTTTTGAAATTATGGATCATCAATAATAGATCTTCAGTAATAAATACGTGTAGAGACTCAGGAGAAACATCTCGAATGAGTTAATTATTAGATTGTAAAACTCATTGCAACCAGGGGCAGTTAAAGTAAATAGTGCAGATGTTAAGTAAGATGTGCGGGTTAGGTTAATTGGCCATGCTAAATTGACCGTAGTGCCAGGGGGATTACGGAAATAGGGCCTGGCTGGAATTGTGGTCGGTGCAGACTGGATGGGCTGAATGGCCTCCTTCTGTACTGGAGGGATTCAATGATTCTATGAGATTAAGTTAAGGGGAGACTAGGTAAGGGCATGAAGTAGAAAGGGGTTTGGGTGACCAGGTTGAGAGTTGAAGGATCAGTGGGGACTCATGTGGAGCACAAACACCAACAGAAACCAATTGGATCAAATGGTCTATTTCTTAATTTCAATGGTGTTCAATGTACTTTGAGTATTAATTAGCCACAGTTATATTGTATCACTGTGGATGCTGAGATGATTTGTTTGTTGATGGAATGCTATTTTTAATTAATTCTCAACTGCTTCATGCAATTATTATTCACTGTACCCGGATGGATCTCTGTACTATGAAAACACATAGCTACCTTTCACAGTTATGTGCGTCTTTCCTCCAAGGGAGACACATAGATACATACAAACATACAAATTAGGAGCAGGAGACCACTCAGCCCCATTGAGCCTGCATCACTCTTCAATGTGATCATGACTGATCTAACTGTAACTTCAACTCCATACTCCTGCCTCGTCCCGACAACTTTTCACCACCTTATTGGTCAAGAATCTACCTAGCTCTGCCTTAAAATATTCAAAAGATCTACTTCCACTGCCTTTTGAGGAAGAGAGTTCCAGAGACTCATGACCCAATGAGAGAGAGAAAAAAATTCTCCTAATCTCTGCCTTAAATGAGTGACCACTCAAGAGTCAGTCACTCTTCTAAACTCTCGTGGATACACAACTAACCCCTCCTTCTGCACTGTAGGGATTCTATGATTGTCTTATAAGACAATCATAGAATCCCTACAGTGCAGAAGGAGGCCATTCGTCCCATAGAGCCTGCACTGACAATATTCCCAACCAGGCACTATGCCTGTAACCTCATGTATTTACCCTGCTAACACCCCACCCCCACCACACACACACTATGGTCAATTTGGAATGGCCAATCAACCTAACATCTTTGGAGTGCGGGAGGAAACCGGAGCACCTGGAGGAAATCCATGCAGACATGGGGAGAATGTGCAAACTCCACACAGTCACCCAAGGCCAAAATTGAACCTAGGTCCTCAGTGCTATGAGGCAGGGATTGTGCCACCGTGCCTCCCCACTTGTTGCTGCAACTAGTCGAGTAAACCTTCTCTGAACTGCTTCTACCACACTTACATCTTTCCTTAAATAAGGTGACCAATACTGTACACAACACTCCAGATGTGGTCTCACCAATGTCCTGCAGAACAGAAGCATAAACACTTCAGTGAGCTAGGGGCGTGGGTTACGCGCGTTGAGACTCTGAATCATAGATAATTTACGGCCTGTCAAGCATTAACCAAATACGGAACAGAATGATTTAATAACTAGAATCCAATATGCAGCCTCTGAAATAGACAGATGACACAAAGTGAGCGATCATGATCCACTGAATTTCAAAACCAGTTTGTCAATTTACAGCCTTAAAACAACTAAAGTGTTTCAGTAACCACATTCAACGAAGGAGTAAGTGCAGAGCACTTGATTATGGTAACAATGTGGTCCTGCTGTTTAACTGTCAGTAAATAGATAACATCATTATTGATGTGTTTCAAATGGAAACAAAACAATATCCAGATCTTTCATATTAAGACACTTTTTTTTCAAATAATTGAGAAGCAAAGTTTATTTTTAGATGAATTGATGGAATTAAACTGCAGGCGTAATTCAAGCATTTAACAGCAGAAACTACCATTGATTGGTTGTCTGATAATTAGATCAGCAAATCACAGGGTCAAACCAGAGACCTGCTCACACACACAGATCTCCAGAACTTCAACACTCACACTCAGCTTACCAGGCATGCCAATGACAGCAAGAAATATGTAATATATCTTTCTGACACTTTGAAATATTTCCATAGTTCTCTGCGGCCCTTTCTGCTTCAGCCAGTCTCTCTCAATGAAACTCTGAGGTGGTACATTCGCAGAGCCTTTCATTTATACCATGTGGGATGTCCACGGGGAAAATTGAGGTTACAGCATCTTTAAACATATTATTCAAAATAAAAAGAAAACAGGTTACACCTGTTAATTCCCTGGTGTGATAGAACATGTTTAGAACTGAGATTGAGTAATTGGAAAACCCGAAAGACTGAACTACCTTGATCACATGTATTCACTAATGAAGACTGGAAGCACAATTCTCCCATCAATGGATTTGATCATTCAAACACCATCAGGTCCATCTCTGGATCTCACACTGTTTCAGTGATCACTTCACACTGCTGTATCCATTCAACAATCATATGCTGAATGTGAACTGCCGTCTCAGAGCTGATACAGCCCATCGCAGCAACAACATCCCTCAAACTAATACGGTCCTTCAAACTGATACAGGGCTTCAGTTTAGATATATGTTGAAATCTTTCATGGGATGTTTGCATCACAGGCAAGGACAGCAGTTTCACCCATTGCTAATTACTTCTGTGTAGATGGTGGTATCTACTGCAGTCTCGGTGGTGTAGGTATGGAGACAATGTTGATAGAAAAGGGAATTCCAGATCTTTGATGCACTGACAATGAAGGAACAGCAATCTGTTTCTGAATTAAGATGTTGTGGATATTGGTGTGTGATGGGGATCCGATCCCTGTATTCTATCTTCAAGGGGATAAAGGCTGGATTTTGGCAGGTGCTGTCAAATTAGATTTTGAGTTGCTACGGCATATACTGCAGATGGTACACACTGCTGGCCACTGTGTACCAGTGACAAAGGGAGTGATTATGTAAGGTGATAGATAGAGTATCTTCCATGTATCCTGCTTATTCTTCGATGATGCTGTGTACTATTGGAGCTGTAATCATCCAGGCAAGTGGAGAATATTTCATCACACACCTGACTCATAGCTTGTACAATGGAAACTGGATTTGGGGGCCAGCAAGCATGATCCAGACCACAACATTTCCAGACTTGAACCTGACACTGTATCCACGGTATTAATATGGCTGGGGCAGGTAGTTACCCGGATCTTAGAACCACTGCAATGTCATGGCACAGAAAGAGGCAATAAAGCCCTGGGTGGCTGTGCTTCTGAAAGAAAAGTAGACGAACATTCGCAGTGCAACTTCCAGCACCCGGCCCATAGCCTTGCAGGTTACATCACTTCAGGTGCAATGGGAGGTAACTTTCAAATGTGGTGAGGACAAGCAGACAATGACTGCTTCGCTCTCTGAGGATTCAGAAATAGTACTGAGCACTGTGCAAATTTTAGTGAACGTCTCCATTTCTGACCTTACGATGAGGAAAGGTCACTGAAGAAGCAATAGAATATGGTTGAGCCTGGGTCCCTACTCTGTAGAACACTTTCAGAAATGACCTCGGACTGAGATCTTTGAACAATCGTAACCATTTTCCTGTGTGCCACGTTTGATTCAAATATATGCATATTTTTCCCAATCATTCCCATTGACTTTAATATTACGAGGACTCCTTGATGTCACACACAATCAAATATTACCTTGATGACAAGGGCAATCACTGTCCTCTCATATTTGCACAGGTAACTCACCTCCTGACTCCCCAAAGCCTGCACACCATCTACAAGGCACAAGGCAGGTGTGTGATGGAATACTGTCCAATTGAGTGGCTGAAAAATACATCACTCACTGGAGGAGGAGGCTCCACAAATATCCCCCTTCTCAATGATGGAGGAACCCGCAATATTAATGCAAAAGGTAAGATGGAAAAATTTGCAACCATATTCATCCAGAAATGCAGAATGGATGATCCATCCCAGCCTCCTCCAGAGGACCCAGTATCACAGACGCAGGTCTTCAGCCAATTCAATTCACACTATGTGCCATCAAGAATGGACTTACAGCACTGGATAGTGTAAAAGTTTGGGGTCCTGATATCATTCTGGCAGGAATACAGAAGACCTGTGTTCCAAACTAAATGTGCTCCACCAGCTTGTAAATACGTTTGGTAAAAGAGCAGGTCGGAGACTTCGAATTCTGTAATGAGTAAATCACTTCTCACTCCCCAAAGACTGCCCACTACTTACAAGTCACAACATATGAATCTGACAGAAAACTAGCAAATTGCCTGGAGCAGTGAGGTTTCTAGTCCACTCAAATTGGTTAACAGCATCCAGGAGGAAGTAGCTTCCTTGATCTGCACCCCATGCACTACCGTATACATTAATCCCCTCCACCATCAATGCAGAGTGGCAGCCGCGTGTCCCGTCTACAAGATACACTGCAGGAAGTCACCAAGATTCCTTAGGCAGAACCTTCCAAGCCCACAAAGGCTACCATCTAGAGGGACAAGGACCAAGATGCAGGAGAACAGCAGCAACTGCAAGTTCCCATCCAAGCCACACACCATCCTGACTTGGAAATATAGTGTTGTTCCTTCACTATCAGAGTCAAACCCTGGAACTCCTTCCCTAATAGCACTGTGGGTATACCTGTAGCACACAGACTGCAGCAGTTCACGAAGGTGCCTTGCCTTTGACAAGATACCGCATGGAACGTTGTTGCATGAGGTTAAATCTCACAGGATCCAGGGTGAGGTAGCCAATTGGATACAAAATTGGCTTGATGACAGAAAACAGAGTGTGGTTGTAGAGGGTTGTTTTTCAAACTGGAGGCCTGTGACCAGCGGTGTGCCTCAGGGATCAGTGCTGGGTCCACTGTTGTTTGTCATTGATATTAATGATTTGGGTGAGAATTTAGGAGGCATGGTTTGTAAGTTTGTAGATGACACCAAGATTGGTGGCATAGTGGACAGTGAAGAAGGTTATCTAGGATTGCAGCGGGATCTTGATCAATTGGACCAGTGGGCCGATGAAAGGCCCATGGAGTTTAATTTAAATAAATGTGAGGTGATGCATTTTGGTAGATTGATTGGGGCAGGATCTAACTTAGTTAATGGTAGGGAGTTGGGGTGAGTTATAGAACAAAGAGATCTAGGGGTACAGGTTCATAGCTTCTTGAAAGTGGAGGCACAGGTGGACAGAGTGGTGAAGAAGGCATTCGACATGCTTGGTTTCATTGGTCAGAACATTGAATACAGGAGTTGGGGCGTCTTGTTGAAGTTGTACAAGACATTGTTAAGGCCACACTTGGAATACTGTGCACAGTTCTGGTCACCCTATTATAGAAATGATATTATTAAACTAGAAAGAGTGCAGAAAAGATTTACTAGGATGCTACCAGGTCTTGATGGTTTGTGTTATAAGGAGAGGCTGGATAGATTGGGACTTTTCTCCCTGGAGCGTAGGAGGCTTAGACTATCTTAGGAGGAGGCTATCTTATAGAGGTCTATAAATAATGAGAGGCATAGATGAGGTAGATAGCCAACATATTTTCCCAAAAGTAGGGGAGCCTAAAACTAAGGTGAGCGGGGAGAGCTCCAAAAGTGTCCAGAGGGGCACTTTGTTCACACAGAGAATGTTGAGTGTCTGGAACAAGCTGCTCGAGGTAGTAGTCGAGGTGGGTAAAATTTTATACTTGAAAAAGCATTTAGACAGTTACACGGGTAAGATGGGTATAGAAGGATATGGGCCAAATCCGGGCAATTGGGACTAGCTTGATTGGAAAAACTGGGCGGCATAGACAAGTTGGTCCGATGGACCTGTTTCCATGCTATAAACATCTGTGATTCTAAGGCATTGCAATTTCAGAGTGTGAAGGTTTGGTGGGAAGAGGCAAATTTTAAATACCTTTCTAAAAATCTAATTTTGTTTGTATTTGTGTTTAACATTTAGCAATGCAAGTAGTGTTTAATTTCCAAGTCTCGTATCGGGGCCTAAGTAGGGGAAATAAGCTATCTACTGGCAGCAGCTGGAAGAGTTCATTAATTAAACAAACTAGCATGAACTGGTCTCTGCTGTACCTGGGTTCAGCTAGTTCCTTTGTTCAGAACATATACATTCAGACACTCTGTGTGACCAGCACTTAGTACAGCTTTGGACAGAGTGTTGATGTTTGGTGAGAATAGGGAGCTCGGTGAGGAGGGGAGGGTGGTATTCCTTTGCTTTTCTAACTTCTTCACCCTGTAGGAATTTGGTCCCCTTATTTAACAAAGGATATATTAGCTTTGGAGGGGGTACAGAGAAGGTTCACCAGGTTGATTCCGGAGATGAGGGGGTTAGCTTATGAGGGGAGATTGAATAGACTGGGCCTGTACTCATTGGAGTTTAGAAGGTTGAGGGGAGATCTTATAGAGACATATAAGATAATGAAGGGGCTAGACAGGGTAGAAGCAGCGAGGTTATTTCCACTTACAATAGAAACAAGAACTAGGGGCATAGCCTCAAAATACAGGGGCGTCAATTTAGAACAGAGTTGAGGAGGAACTTCTTCTCCCAGAGGGTAGTGAATCTTTGGAATTCTCTGCCCAATGAAGCGACACACACTGACCCACACACACAGTGATACACACTGACGCACACACCCACAGTGATACACACTGACACACACACACACAGTGACACACACTGACACACACACACAGTGACACACACTGACACACACACAGAGTGATACACACTGACACATACACACACAGTGATACACACTGACACACACACACACAATGACACACACTGACCCACACACACAGTGAGACACACTGACACACGCACACACCCACAGTGATACACACTGACGCACACACACACATAGTGACACACACTGACACACACACAGAGTGATACACACTGACACATACACACACAATGATACACACTGACACACACACACAGAAGCCCAGTAGAGGCTACGTCGTTAAACGTGTTGAAATCACAGTTAGATAGATTTTTAACCATTAAGGGAATTAAGGGTTATGGGGAGCGGGCGGGTAAGTGGAACTGAACCCACTATCAGATCAGCCATGATCTTATTGAATGGCGGAGCAGGCTTGAGGGGCTCGATGGCCTCATCCTGCTCCTATTTCTTATGTTCTTATGAATTGGTTTCTGATGTTCTACAGGAGAGGATGTTAGCTGTTGGTGAGGAGCTGGTGAATATCCAGTGGTCGGAATATTTTCCAAAGGTTTAAAATTGCACTGGAGTTTGTGATAAGATTAATACATATCTTAAAGAAAATAAATAATTGAATAAATTAATTAAGTAAGCAATTAAATATCTTAAGTATGGCAGGCTGGGCAATGCATCTTGACTGCTGCATGTAGGTGCACTTGGATAGTGTGATAAGAGCATCTCTGGATAAGATCCAGAGCAAGCATGCCTGCACTGAGTTCTTATAGCTTGAGGAGATTTGCCTCAGGTTAATTGAGCTGGAGGCTGAGCTGTGGACACTGCAAGACGTAAGGGAGGGTGAGAGTTGCTGGTACGCTTTGTTTCAGGCAGCAGTCTCACCCCGTCGGACAAAATCCTCTGGGTTGGAAAGTGATGAGGGATAGGAGGGTGTGACTGTATCTGATGCAAATAAGGGAACCCATAGGGCAGGTGTGCTGGAGTGTCAGTGTGTGCAATTGTTCAAGATGTTTGAAGGTTCTTTCAGCACCTTTGGATGAGAGTGGGGGCTACAGGATGAATGGGGTGACTGACGACGGTACAGTAGTACAGGATGCTTTCAAGTGGGGTGGGCAGCGGGGGGCACCTACAAATATAATAGTAGTAGTAGACAGTATATTGAAAGGGATTGACGCTGTTCTCTGCAGTAACACGGGCGAATCCAGATGACTGTGTTGCATCTCGTTGCTAGGAGTTCGGCACATCATCTCTGGGCTGGAGAGGAACTTGCAGTCGGAGGTTGGAATCCCACTGCCTTGGTCCATGTATGTACAAAGGACATAGATAGAATGATGAAGAGATTCTGCATGGAAAGGAGGAGCAAGGCAAATTAAATTAAACAATAAAACCTCTAAGATGATAAGTTTGGATTATTACCCGAGTTAAGTGCATTTTGGTATAGGGTAGAGAATATCAAAGAGATGAATACCTGGTTCACAGAATAGTGTGGGACAATTGGGGTTCAGTTTGTGTTGCACTGGCATCAATACTGTGTAAACTGGAAGCTGCGTCAGTGGAACAGAACACATCTGAACCGCGCTGGGACCAGTGTTCTGTTCAAATGTACAACAAGGGAGGTAAAGGGAGCTTAAAAATAAATAACCGTCGGGGGAGGGACGGGTGGTGTGGAGTGTGTGGGGGAGGGGGGCTGGTCCTTGAGAGGGGCATGAGTAAGCTTGCAAAGGAATATAGCAACATTACAAGTCAGCTATTTAGGTGTTTAGGTCATGATACCCAGACAGGAAGTGACATTGAAATGCAGCAGCAAATAGGGTCAAAGGGGGAAAATACTGCAAAGACTAAATTATTGGCTTATTACTTAAATGCATGTAGTATTTGGCACAAAATAACTGAATTAATGGCACAAATTGAAGTTAATGGACATGTTCTTATCGCCATAAATGACACTGCGGACCCGATGTTACCACTTTGATTCTCAGTGCTGAATCTGGCTGTGATTCAGATCTGACTTGGAAACCTGATCTCAGGCGCCCCCAGACGCACTCAGCACGGAAAAAAAAATAGCGAGTCTGAATCATGCTGTGGGCAGGGCTTATCGTGCCCGAAATGCTGCTGCCCCGATCGGAGCTTTGAACTGCGCATGTGCAGTTAGGAAAATTTGAAAAATGCTCCCCTGTCACATCGTTTCCAGGAGCAAAAAGGGGATAAAGCGGCCCGGGAGTTAAAAGCGGGAGCGATGGCCCCCACACATATCACCCCACCCCCACAGCATAACTGTCCCCTTTATCCACCCACCCCCCCTACTACCCAGACCGATCACGACCCTCTGCCCCCCGTCCACCCCCCCACCGATCGCCCGCAGAGTGGCAGCAGTGCCCCCTTCCCCTCCACCGATCACCTGCAGAGTGGCAGTGGTCCCCCTTGCACCCTTCCCCTCCTCCCCCCCACTAGAGATCCATCTGGCCTCCCTGCCCTCCCCCACCAGAGAATAATCGGGCTTCCCGCCTCCCCGCACCCCCCACCAGAGAATGATCGGGCCTCCCTCCCCCTCCCCCCCACCAGAGATCCATCTGGCCTCCCTCCCCCCCCCCCCCCACCGCCACACCCGCCAGAGACCAATCTGGCCTCTGTCTTCCCCCGCCCTCCACCAGAGGACGATTGGGCCTCCCTCCTCCCTCCCACCCACCCCCCTAACCAGAGAATGATCTGGCCCACCTCCCTTCCCCCCACACCGTCACCCCCCCCCCCTCCCCACCCCCCCGGCACACACCCCACCACCAATCTGAGCCAGAGAGCCGTTGGAAGCTTTGAACCTACCTCTTCAGAAGCTGGAGCACCCGAAACAGACCTTTGCTGAGCATGTCTGTTTCATGCTGAATCTGGACGTGCGAATGCGATGGTAAAGGGGGAAATGCTGGTAAAGTTGGGCGTGCAGCCATTAATTCAATTTAAATGCATGCAAATGCATTTAAATCGCCATTGCGCCCGTTTTGGGTGCGGTTCGGATTGCGGCCATTTTTGGGCCTTGGTAAAGTGGGCAGCTATGCGGACGTAGGTGCAGACCGCGCTAATCGCCTCACGCCCGACTTTACCAAGTTTTCGCGCCTGAAAATGGGCGCAACGCAATGGTAAAATCGGGCCCGTAGTTACAAGGAGATCGGGGAACTAAATATTCAGGGCTCTGAGATTTTTCACAAGGATGGGCAGGAAGGAAAAGATGGTGGGTAGCTTTGTTCAGAGAGATGGAGTAAGCATGGTAGCAAGAAATGATGTTGGATCGGAAGGAGTCGGATCCATAACATAGAATAGAATTACAGAATCCCTGCAATGCAAGGGAGGCCATTCGGGCCACCTGACTGATTATCTTACTCAGGCCCATTCCTCAGCCCTATCCCCATAACCCCACACATTTCCCATGGTTAATTCATCTAATCTACACATCTTTGGACACTAAGGGACAATTTAGCATGGCCAATCCACCTCACCTGCACAGCTTTGGGCTGTGGGAGGAAACCCACGGTGACACGGGGAGAACATGCAAACTCCACACATATGGGCAGCAGCAAAAATTAACATGTGGACGAAGAAGACACCAGTAACCTATAGGCCTCCCCACAGTAGCTATATTGTAGGATGGAGAATTAATCAGGATGGAATGAGGGCTTGTAAAAAAGAAGTATTTAATCGTGGGTGCCTTTAATTTTCATATGGATTTTGAACATCAAAATGGCAGAGGTAGCTGTGAGGGCGAATTCATGGAATGTAATCAGGACAGTTTCCCACAAGAATTTGTTGTGAATCCAACCAGGGATCGGGTTATTTTGGATTTGGTAACGTGTGATGAGGCAGGTATAATAGCAATCTCAGGGTAAAAGATGCCTTGGGTAACAGAGACCATAACATGGTAATATGTAGCATTCACTTTGATGGTGAAGAACTTGTTCAGAGACAACTATGCTGAACTTAGTAACAGTATTTACAGAAGGATGAAGGCACAATTGGCTGGAGTGGACTCGGAAAGGTGTTTAGCAGAAAAAAAACGGTTGACCACCAAAGGCAAGTGTTTATGAAAATAGTTCATGAATCACAGCAAAGGTATATCCCAATGAAGAAGAAGGATTCTAGGAAAGGGATGCATCAATCATGGTTAACCAAGGAAGTTAAGGATAGCATTAAACTAACGGGGAAAAAAAATAGTGTGGAAAATGTAGTGATAAGCCAGAGGATTGAGAAAGAGTTAACAGCCAACAAAAGCTGACCAAAAATAATAAAGATGGAGGAAGTAAACTCTGGGCCCGATTTTACCATTTTGATTCTAAGTGCTGAATCTGGGCATAGTACAGATCCGACCTCGAAATCCGCTTTCCAGCGCGCCCATACGCTTTCAATCGGCTCCAGTCCGATCCGCGCTGTGGGCGGGGCTTAGCGCTGCCGGAACAATCGGAACTCTGAACTGCGCATGCGCAGTTCGAAAAAAATTTGAAAAAGCGCGCCCGGGCGCTGGGCTGGAGTGCGCGGCTGTGGCAGTTTGTGCCTTCTTTACAGCTAAATGTTTCTGAAAGATTGCTTCCTGCTGTGTATCATATGTCCAGCTAACCCGGGCGCAACAATTTGAATAGAACATCAAGAGTTTGCTTTGGAAGGCAGGTCTATGCCAGGCTGTGTCTTGTTTTGCTGGTTCGACCTGATGGGTCCACTATCAATATCCGATACAAGGAGCCTAAAAAAATTATTATAATGCCAGTCGATGTTTCCCTTCTGCCAGAAGCTGAAAGGAAAGCAAGAATGCGCGAACGTGTTCCCAAAAGAGCGAGAATGAAAGAGGAGCAATTTGAAGATGAATTTAAAGTTGACAATTGTAGCAAATTCTGGAAGAAAAAGTAGTCTTCAAAATTTTAGATTTTAGAAACAACCATCACTGGACTGCTTGACTGGTGTTGACATCAGTGGAACTTTGACAAATGCACATATTATTGCGATGTCATTAATAAGTTGTGTTTTTTATTTATGATCTAATCCATTTATTTTATTAAAATGTGTTTCTACAGGAAGGATACAGGGAATGAGGAAACAGATTCCTGCTTTTATTTCCACTATTACATGGCTTAAATGCAAGGAGAAAATGCTTTGAATGTTAATTAGACAATACCCATTCACATTAATTCTGTGCCTCCTGTTCCTGACTACATTTGTGTGGATTTGACTTGCATATATTTAGTTGTTTCTGTGATGTATCATTAAAACTAGTTGCAGGAAAAAAAAGCAGAAAATTGAGAGAGCGGCTCTCTGACACAGATCATCCTTTGGGGGAGGGGGGAGGAGGAGGGGGGGGGGGCAGCTCAAATATATCTCTGGTTGTGGGGGGAGGAGGGGGGCGGCTCACCTCATCCTCTGGGGAAGTGGGGGAGGAGGAGGAGGGGGGTGGCTCAGATATATCTCTGGTGAGGGGGGAGGAGGAGGGCGGCTCAGATGTATCTCTGGTTGGGGGGAGGAGGAGGGGGGTCAGTCGAATCATCCTCTGGGGGGGAGGGGAGAGGCGGGTCGGGTGGATCTCTGGGGGGGAGGAGGGAGCGGGTCGGATGGATCTCGAGGGGGCAGGAGGGTCCGCTGCCACTGTGTGGGTGAGCCCTCCTCCCCACCAGAGGAACGAATCCCTCCTCCTGGAGTGGCCGCATGTCCACTCCGGGAGGAGGGATTCATTCCTCCATTGGGGAGGAGGGACCACCCGCAGAGTGGCAGCAGACACCCCTGCCCCACTCTCTCCCCACCGATCAACCGCAGAGTGGCAGTGGACTCCCCTGCCCCCCCAGAGATCCATCCGACCCGCCTCCCTCCTCCCCTCCAGAGATCCATCTGACCCGCCTCCCTCCACCCCCCCCAGAGGATGATCCAACCTGCCCGCCTCCTCCTCCCCCCCAACCAGAGATACATCTGAGCCACCCGCCTCCTCCTCCTCCCCCCGAGAGGATGATCTGACCCGCCCCCCCCTCCTCCTTCCCCCCCTCCCAGAGGATGATCTGGTCTGAGAGCCATTGCAGGTTCTGAACCTGCTTCGGAGGTTCCCCTGCAAAATAAAAATCGGCTTCGGATTTTTATTTTGCAGGTCGCTAAAAGCATGGATCCTGAACGGAACAGAAGAAGGTAAAATGGGATTTGATGGTAGAGTTGGGTGGGCAGTTCATTAAATTGATTTAAATGCATGTCGGGCCGCCTGATTCGGGCGCAGAACGAATATTCGACCGAATCGGGTGTCGGTAAAGTCGTGATTTGCTCAGACATGGGTGCAGATCGCAATAAAGGCCTCACGCCCGATTTTACCGTGGTTGCGCGCCCAAAAACAGGCACAAACTGTTGGTAACATTGGGCCCTATGTGTGTAAACTAGTCATAGTCATAGAGTCATAGAGGTTTACAGCATGGAAACAGCCCTTCGGCCCAACTTGTCCATGCCGCCCATTTAAAAAAAAACCCTAAGCTAATCCTAATTGCCCGCATTTGGCCCATATCCCTCTATACTCATCGTACCCCTGTAACTATCTAAATGCTTTTTAAAAGACAAAATTGTACTTGCCTCTACTACTACCTCTGGCAGTTTGTTCCAGACACTCACCACCTTCTGTGTGAAAAAATTGCTCCTCTGGACACTTTTGTATCCCTCCCCTCTCACCTTAAACCTCTGGTTTTAAGCTCCCCTACCTTTGGGAAAAGATATTGCTCATCTCGCTGATCTGTGCCCCTCATTATTTTATAGATCTCTATAAGATCACACCTCAGCCTCCTACGCTTCAGAGAAAAAGTCCCAGTCTATCCAGCCTCTCCTTATAACTCAAGCCAAGAAGTCCCGGTAGCATCCTAGTAAATCTTTGCTGCACTCTTTCCAGTTTAATAATATCCTGTCTATAATAGGGTGAGCACAGTAAGAAGTTTCACAACACCAGGTTAAAGTCCAACAGGTTTATTTGGTAGCAAATACCATAAGCGTTCGGAGCACTGCCCCTTCGCCATCTGACGAAGGGGCAGAGCTCCGAAAGCTTATGGTATTTGCTACCAAATAAACCTGTTGGACTTTAACCTGGTGTTGTGAGACTTCTTACTGTGCTTACCCCAGTCCAACGCTGGCATCTCCACATTATAATAGGGTGACCAGAATTGCACACAGTATTCCAAGTGTGGCCTTACCAATGTCTTGTACAACTTCAACAAGATGATCCAACTCCTGTGTTCAATATTTTGACCAGTGATGCCAAGCATGCCGAATGCCTTCTTCACCACTCTGTCCACCTGTGACTTAACTTTCAAGGATCTATGAACATGTATCCCTCGATCTCTTTGTTCTTTAACTCTCCCCAACGCCCTACCATTAACTGAGTAAGTCCTGCCCTGATTCAATCTACCAAAATGCATCACCTCGCATTTGTCTAAATTAAACTCCATCTGCCATTTGTCAGCCCACTGGCCCAATTGATCAAGATCCCATTGCAATTGGAGATAACTTTCTTCACTGTCCACTATGCCACCAATCTTAGTGTCATCGGCAAACTTACTAACCATGCCTCATATATTCTCATCCAAATCATTAATATAAATGACAAACAACAGTGGACCCAGCACCGATCCCTGCGGCACACCACTAGAAATAATATAACACTTGCAGTCAGGGCTTCATTTAACATATAAATTAAGAAGAGAGAGATCAAAGTGAACATAAGCCCTTTAGAGAATGAAACTAGAGAAATAAAAAATGGAGAACCAAGAAATGGCAGAGAATTAAGTAAATGCTTTGCGTCAGTCTTCATGTTGGAAGGCTCGACTGCTGACCAGAAAATAACACCATCAAAGTGGAAAGCTTTGAGGAGAGGAAGGAGTTTTCGAGAAGTTTTATAAAGGAAGTCGAGAGTTTGGGCCTATGGTGATGATAACACCAATGACGATATCGATAGGTTGATGAGTGCTCAATAACCTGCCAGACGGAGTATAATGGAGGAAAATGTGAAGTTATTCACTTTGGTAGAAAAGGCAACGAATCTGAATGTCAACTAACCAGAGAAAGACTGGGAAAAGCTGGAGCAAAAAGGGATTTGGGCATCCTTGTGCATGAATCACAAAAAGCTCGCATGTGGTGCAACACATAATCGAGAAATTAAATGGATAGTTGCCATTTATTTTGAATGGAATGGAGTATAAAAATAGGAAAATATTGTGTGAACTATACAAGGTACTAGTTAGACCACATCTGGATTTACGTGAATCGTTTCAGTCCCCTTGTTTAAGGAATGATGTACTGGTACTGGAGGGAGTCCAGAGAAGGTTCGCCAGGTTGGTCACGGATATGGAGGGATTTTTGTGAGCAGAGGTTGAGTAGATTGAGCCTATAGTCATTGGAGTTTAGAATAATTAGAGGTGAATTATTGAGACATATAGGATTGTTACGCGGCTTGACAGGCTAGATACTGAGAGATTGTTTACCCTTGTGGAGTCTGGAACCAGAAAGCATCATCTAAGAATAAGGGGTCGACCATTTGAGACAGAGATGAAGAGGTGTTTCTCCTCTCAGGGGGTAGCAAATCTGTGGAATTCCTTACCACAGAGGGCTAAAGATGTTGGGGTCATTAAGTATGTTCAAGGCTGAGAGAGACAGATTTTTAATCAACAAGGGAATCGATGGTGATGGGGAAAAGGGTGTGAAGGTGGAGGTGAGGATTATCTCATCAGTTCAGTCATGGTCTGTCTGAATAACAGAGCAGATTCGATGGGCCGAATGCCTATTTCTGCTCCGTCATCTTATGGTCTAAGGCAGCTCGCCACCACCTTCTCAAAGGAAATTAGGGATGGGCAATAAATGCTGGCATAGACAACGCCCACATACTTTGAATGAGTAAATACATATTTTTCTGAGAAATAAGGCAAGTGTTTGAGAGAAAATTAACTACAAAGATGCGGTTAAAAAGCTGAGATGGGGCTGATGAAATGGAAGGAGTCTCATGAAGAGTATAAGTCTAGTCCAAAATAGTCGGGTGGCATCGTCTGACATCCTTCTCGAATACCTACATAAAACATGATGCTCTAACAACTCAGCTCTGCCTGCCTGCCTATCGAGAAGGCAGTGACGTTGGAAGTTGCAGATGACTTACTCCATTAAATGGCTGAACTAACTTTTTATAGCAGAACACAAGCAGAACACAACAAAGTGCTGATATTTCCCTGAAAGGAAATGTCAGAGGGCCAGTCAAAAAACAGAACCGTGTCTGAAACAGAAATATTCAGCCTCAGTGGCACCGGGGTGGTTTCACAATTTGCCATACAGTACAACCCCAGCCCCTTTGGAGTTGATTTCGATGAGGAGTAGCCCCCAGTGAAACCCTTTCAACCCTGAGGCAGAGGAATCCAGCTCTCATTGGTGCTTAGGAAGGGTGAACGAAGAGCAAAGAACAAAGAAAATTACAGCACAGGAACAGGCCCTTTGGCCCTCCAAGCCTGCACCGATCAGGCTGCCCAACTTAACTAAAACCCCCTACCCTTCCGGAGACCATATCCCTCTATTCCCATCCTATTCATGTACTTGTCAAGACGTCCCTTAAAAGTCACTACCATATCCGCTTCCACTACCTCCCCCGGCAACAACTTCCAGGCACCCACTACTCTATGTAAAAAATCTGCCTCGTACATCTCCTTTAAACCTTGCCCCTCGCACCTTAAACCTATGCCACCTAGTAATTGATTCTTCCACCCTGGGAAAAAGCTTCTGACTATCCACTCTGTCCATGCCTCTCATGATCTTGTAGACTTCTATCAGGTCGCCCCTTAACCTCCATTGCTCCAGTGAGAACAAACCAAGTTTCTCCAACCTCTCCTCATAGCTAATGCCCTCCATACCAGGCAACATCCTGGTAAATCTTTTCTGTACCCTCTCCAAAGCCTCCACATCCTTCTGGTAGTGTGGCGACCAGAACTGAACACTATATTCCAAGTGCGGCCGAACTAAGGTTCTAAAAAGCTGCAACATGAATTGCCAATTTTTAAACACAATACCCTGGCTGATGAAGACAAGCATGCTGTATGCCTTCTTGACTACCTTCTCCACCTGCATTGCCACTTTCACTGACCTGTGTACCTATACACCCAGATTCCTTTGCCTATCAATATCCTTAAGGGTTCTGCCATTTACTGTACATTTCCTATCTGTATTAGACCTTCCAAAATGCATTACCTCACATTTGTCCGGATTAAACTCCATCTGCCATCTCTCTGCCCAAGCCTCCAACTGATCTATATCCTGCTGCATCCTCTGATGGTCCTCATCGCTGTCCACAAATCCACCAACTTTTGTGTCGTCCACAAACTTACTAATCAATCCAGTTACATTTTCCTCCAAATCATTTATACATATTACAAACAGCAAAGGAACTCCACTTGTCACAGCCCTCCATTCAGAAACGCACCCTTCCACTGCTGCCCTCTGTCTTCTTTGACTGAGCCAATTTTGTATACATGTAGCCAGTTCACCTATGATCCCATGCGACTTCACCTTCTGCACCAGTCTGCCATGGGGGACCTTGTCAAAGGCCTTATTGAAGTCCATGTGGACAACATCCACTGCCCTGTCCTCATCAATCATCTTCGTCACTTTCTCGAAAAACTCGATCAAGTTCGTGAGACACGACCCCCCCGTCACAAAACCATGTTGCCTCTCACTAATACATCCACTTATTTCCAAGTGGGAATAAATCCTGTCTCAAAGAATCCTCTCCAATAATTTCCCTACCACTGATGTAAGGCTCACCAGCCTGTAATTACCTGGATTATTCTTGCTACCCTTCTTAAACAAAGGAACAACATTGGCTATTCTCCAATCCAATCCAACCCAATCCTCTGGGACCTCCCCTGCAGCCAGTGAGGATACAAAGATTTCTCTCAAGGCCCCAGCAATTTCCTTCCTTGCCTCTCTCAGTATTCTGGGGTATATCCCATCAGGCCCTGGGGACTTGTCTACCTTAATGTTTCTCAAGAACCCCAATACCTCCTCCTTTTTGATCTCAACATGACTCAAACTGTCTACACATCCTTTCCCAGACTCATCATCCACCAAGTCCTTCTCTTTGGTGAATACTGATGCAAAGGTGCAGAATTGCAAAGTCTCCCCCTGAATGGGGAAACAAAACAGGCAGTCAAGATTATTACCTTCCCTTTTGATAGCTTTTTTCAAATAAATAACTGGCAACCAGCTAGTTATTTTCTAGGATATTGTAAGGGTTTAGGTGACAACTCCTCTGTAATGTGATCCAACATCAAAGGGAGAGCGGAGTTGCATTCTTTATTATTTACACAGAAACTTATGTGAGACAATTTAAAGTGTACAGCATTTTATTGAGGAACTGAACATGGAATCCAATGTCTAAGTGGGAAACATACATCACAGCATCAGAAAAATCTAGGAAAAGTGAGAAAGAGGTCCAAAGTTTGTCCAAAGTTTAAATGGAGTTTAATTTAGATAAATGCGAGGTGATGCATTTTGGTAGATCAGACCAGGACAGGACTTGCTCAGTTGGTGGTGGGGTGTTGGGGAGATTATGGAACAAAGATATCTGGGATTTCAGATTCATAGCTCCTTGAAAGTGGAGTCACAGGTTCACAGGGTGGTGAAGTCATTCGGCATGCTTGGTTTCATTTGTCGGAACTTTGATTACAGGAATTGGGATGTTTTGTTGAAGTTGTACGGGACATTGCTGGGGCCGCACTTGGAATGCTGTGTACAGTTCTGGTCACCCTATTATAGAAAGGATATTATTAAACTAGAAAGAGTGCAGAAAAGATTTACTGGGATGCTACCGGGACTTGATGGTTTGAGTTATAAGGAGAGGCTGGATAGACTGGGATGTTTTTCCCTGGAGCGTAGGAGTCTTAGGGGTGATCTTCTCGAGGTCTATAAAATAACGAGCGGTATAGATCAGCTAGATAGTCAAAGGTAGGGAAGTTTAAAACTAGAGGGCATAGGTTTAAGTGAGAGGAGAAAGATACAAAAGGGTCCAGAGGCGCAATATTTTCACACAGAGGGTGGTGAGTGTCTGGAACAAGCTGCCAGAATTAGTAGTAGAGGCAGGTACAATTTTGTCTTTTAAAAAGCATTTGGATATTTACATGGCTAAGATGGGTACAGAGGGATATGGACCAAACGCGGGCAATTGGGACTAGCTTAGTGGTTTTAAACAAAAAAGGGAGGCATGGGCAAGTTGGACCGAAGAGCCTGTTTCCATAGTGTAAACCTCTATAAAGTTTAGATTTAATTCTGACAGGTAATGGGCGGAATTCTCCTCTTGATCCTGTGTGTGGTTTGCTTCAGTTAATGCAAAGACTTCATTTTAAGATATTTCTGCCTACCTAACTAACTCTTTGAAGCTTTAAAGCTAACTTGGCCACATTTTGAAATTCAGCTGGGATGCTGGGGTTAGCTTAGAAATTGACTGCATTCTTTGAAAGCACAACGTCAGCAGAAACGGCTTTCTCATAAGCCAAAATAAATGGCCACAGCTGCAAATTGTTTATGAAAGTTAGAGACACTGCTTGTACCAAGTAATTTCATAACACAAATAACCGCAAAGTTATAGATGTTGTCTATAGCTATAGCTATAGCTGTGGAGAGTTTGAGGTTTGAATCAAGTCTGTGTCAGGACTGGTTTTTGCTGGTCTCTCTCTCTCTCTCTCTCTCCAGTGAATCAGTTTATTCGCTCACTGTAATGTCTTAATTTTATAATTCTGCTCAACAAAAGAAATTCAATGTACAAGTTCTGTCTACGTCTATTCTATGATAGAATGGACCCGACATCTCCCAAAAAAATTCTTAGTGTTGAGCTTGTGGGAAAACTGGAGTAATTCACGGTTTTTTTCCCCGGTGAGTGTAGGCAAGACACTCTGTACATTGTGGAGGGCAGCAGTATGAGTATCATTACACTTCAGTCGGTAGAGCCTATTCCCGCCCGGGAGGCTGAAACCAGTGGACATTTGCACATGCACAGTGGCCCCGCACTGTCAGCCTCCTGGCCACAAGGCTACCCCCAAAACCCCCAACGGCCCACTTGCGGCCCCCCCCTGACCATTCCCACCCCTGTCCCATAAGACCATAAGACATAGGAGCAGAATTAGGCCACTCGGCCCATCGAGCCTCCTCCGCCATTCAGTCATGGCTGATTTTTTTTCTCATCCCCATTCTGCCTTTTCCCCACAACCCCTGATCGCCTTATTAATCAAGCACTTTTCTATCTCTGTCTGAAAGACACTCAATGACCTGGCCTCCACAGCCTTCTGCGGCAAAGAGCCCTGGACTGCCCTGATCTTCAGCCACCAACCCTCCGCAGTCAAACTCCCCGCCACATTCCCCGCAGTGCAGACAATCCCGCAGGAAAACACCCACTCCCCCAACAGAGCCCCACCCCCCCAGCCCACCCCGATCGCTGGCCTCCCTTCTGCCCCATCAATCTCAATGCAGAGTGGCAGCGGGACACCCCAACACCACCAATTGGCCCATAGACCCTGCCCCAAATGACTCCACCCCCTTGGCACTGCCCGATGCCCAATCCCCTTCACTCCAGCGGGGTCAGGCCGCTAGTTCGCCGAAAGTGGGGAGCTACTCTAAACCCCGCTGGAGTGAAACACTCTGGCAGGGTGGGAGAGGCAAGAAGGCCCGGTGAATTCAGTCCCAGGCCTGCGAATAGCACTTAAATTATGTTTAAAATATCACTTAAACGCTATCCCCGCTTCCCCACAGATTTATGGTGTGGAGCTGACTGTGCCGGAAATTTGGCACTGCAAGATGCTAGCGGGGCATGAACACACAAACGAATCCCACAAATCACCCCCCCCCCCTTCTGATTCTCGCAGCCCACTACACTGAAAAATTAGCGCATTGGAATGAATCACCCCTAATATTTTAAGTGAAATATCCACCACATATTGAAGTATCTGAAATATCCATCACATGGCCAGAGCGGCACGGTGGCACAGTGGTTAGCACCATTGCCTCACAGCATCAGAGACGTGGGTTCAATTCCTGGCTTAGATCAGAGTCTGCACGTTCTCCCCATGTCTGCATGGGTTTTTTCCAGGTTCTCCGGTTTCCTCCCACAGTCCGAAAGACATGCTGGTTAGGTGCATTGTCCATGCTAAATTCTCCCTCAGTGTATACCCAAATAGGTGCAGGAGTGTGGCTGCCAGGGGATTTTCACAGTAACTTCATTGCAGTGTTAATGTATGCTTACTTGTGACACTAATGAATAAACTTTGAACTTAAAACTTTAAGTGAGGTTATCTTAATTGCCGAGTGAGATTCACTAAGTTCGTCAAATTTCTTGTCCTTAGATATGTAAAGTACATATTGGGACTATTATTATTTATAATGAGAGATTTGTTTCTTTAGTGTTAATGAGTGCACACCTACAAACCTCCTATATTTCATGAGAAAATGACTCATTATAATGTATGTAATTGTTCAATTCCATGAATTCATGGCTGAACCTGCCCCAGGAAAGCGAGGACCAATTAGTGTTCATGTTGGTCATGTGTTCATGGGCTGGCCTTATGTGGGAAAGTATGACTCGGACCCTGCAGCTTTTCAATTTGGTTGTGGTTTTCATTATCACAGTCTACATTATGTATTTTCATGCCAGTTGTGCAAAAAAAACATCTGTCCTTTCTTTTGGATTGTCGATACTCTATATCAGTGGAGTCATGTTGCTGTGAAAAGGACTGAATCTCAACTTTACATGATAGTAAGTGATTGCTCTATATATATATTTAAAATATCATTGAAATGCGAGCCCTGCCTAAAACATTAGCACAGAAGGATGGGAGTTTCGTAGTCAAAATGTATTGTCGGTGTTTAGTCCGGCTTCACAATAAAGCTTGGGGTCCTGGTCTGGGACCATACTTTATTAATTATTTGAAGAATTGGTGTAACTGAATACTTCACCATGATCATGAGCTCCTGTCTGAACTTGGACTGAGTCACCCCATAAATAAAAGTGTTTGTGCAGCAGCTCAATTCCAACAGCATAACTCCGACTTCATCAAAGATGTATAAAGAATTATCGTAATACTTGGGATTAATTCCTGCAACGTTATAGTATATGAAGTGTATAACATGTACAAGCCACAGAAGTATGAAGCTGCCTGATATGGTGAAGAGTAAAATCACAGACTTTCTTCTGCTCTCCATCTCTGGGTCTCTATGATCATCTCCTTTGCTCTGACCTCTCAGTCTTTGACGGACTTGACTGTTTACTAAAATGTATCTGACTGTCAGAGTGTTGAGCAACAGAATTACTGCATATGGGATCAATGGGGTTAAAATAGTTACAAACCAGTTAAACGCCACCCATCCTGGATCTGTATAAAAGCTTCGTTTTTCATTACAGTACCAGGGGACATTGTGAACTATTTCTCCAGGTTCAAATCTGAAGTACAAGGGGACGGCTTTTAAACAGAGACAAATGCCACTTGTTGCTATAACCACAGCTGCAGTTTTCTCGGTGCAATATTTCATTTTCAGCTTCTGGCAACAAATGGACACAAATCGATCAAAAGAGAAAGTGACAGTGAACCAGACAGAGCAGTCCGTTGCTGCGAATAGCAGGACAGTGAGAACACTACACACTGGGGTAATTTCCAGAAACGATTGCGGGAAATAATAAAAACTGATCCGGAAGAGTATGACATCGACAATAATGACCAGTAAATCAGCTGTTGCCATGGCCACCAGGTAGCAAGTTGTACAAGCGGAGAGGCTACACTTCCTTCGAGACAGGATCACAATTGCCAGTAAATTAACTGTAAGACAAAGAACGCAAAAGAGACTGTAACTTATTGATCAAACATTCTCTGTTAACACTGGATTGAAGTCAGGTAACGTGAATATATTATTAAAACTAAAATTAACAGTACATGTCCAACATAAAGCCACCTACGTTAGAGTTCAGGAGAGACAGGACAATGGGAGCTGAATAACGAACCCACTCTGATAATGCTATGAGACTGGCATCCTCTGAATTTCACGTGTTTCGCAGATGTGGTGACTAATGGTACCCATGCATTATGCAATGCTAAAGTGAGGGTGATGACTGCTTTAAGGGAAAGGTAAGTGCTTTCACTGCACTGTCCATTGAATCACATGGCCTTATCTTCCATCATATCTAACATCCACTCTCCATTCCCCGACAGCATCCTATACAAGCATACCAAGTGCAACCCTGCTCTTTCACCTCTTTCCTTCCCATTGTCAGCAGCTGCGATAGGTGAAGCAGAGATTTATGGTACATCTTCCAAGTTAGTCACTGCTTTCACTGCTCATAGAATCATCGAATCCCTACAGTGCAGAAGGAGGCCATTTGGCCCATCGAGCCTGCACCGATAACAATTCCACCTGGGCCCTTTCCCTTCAACCATTCATATTTACCATGCCAATCCCCCTAACACCAAGAGACAATTTAGCATGACCAATCCACCTAACCTGCACATCTTTGGACTGTGGGAGGAAACCCACGCAGACAAACTCCACACAGATAGTCACCGAAGGTCAGAATTGAACCTAGGTCTCTGGCGCTGTGAGGCAGCAGCGCTAACCACTGTGCCACTGTATCTCTCTTGTGCCACCATGCCTTGGTGGCATAAATTGGTGTCTTCTCCATTGGAGATGCTGAGTGAAGAATAATAAAGTCATAACAATTGCAAAAGAAGGAGAGAGGTTAATATTCCAGAGGATTAGAATAATATCTGAAAACCAGATGTCAAATTATACTTTTTACAGAACATTGATTACATTACACCTAAAGTACTGATCTCCCACATTACAGAAACATTTTAAAGAATAGAACATGGTTTAACATATTTTAAATGATGATATCAAGACATGTCAGATTGTGACTAGCTGGGAGGAAGAAACAGTTTGGGGATCTTTTCTTTACTAAAGGGATGTCCGAGGTTATAAAATTTGAATGTGTTATAGAGTGGACATAGAGAAGATAGTTCCAGTTTGTGAGGTTTCTAAACTTAGAGATAATATATAATTATCACTAACAAATGCAGCTTTCAGGCGAATTATCTTCAAACAGAGAATGTTTGAATGTGGAACTCAGTATAATATGAAACAGTTAAGATAAATATAACAAATTTCTTTTAGATAAGTCCATAAGATACATAGCGGTGGAATGTTAATTTGAGTGGATTACATGAAAGGCATGGGACACACATATAAATCATGTTTGAATGGCTTGATTCTGCGTTGTAAATTCAATATTGTTCTATGTTACTCGTGTATTGGCTGATCACTGTAATCAGTTCTTCAATAACTTTATCAGGCAGTAAAGTGGTGCATTTATTGAAGAAGTGCACATTTTATATCATTATTAACAGTTATCTCTGCATCTGTTTCCATGCTTGTTATGTGCATGCATCTTTCCTGGCAAGGGCACGCTTCACTAACTGAGGGGAAGAGTTCCTTGTAGGTTACATGTATCAAGATTCAGAATCATAGATAATTACTGGTCTGTCAAACTTTAATCAGTTATAGTAGTGAGCATTTAAATTACCACAATCTCATATTCAGTCCCTGTAATACACAGATAATAAAATGTCAAGGCTCATGACAAACAGAATCTTAGGACCACGTTGGGGGAGGGCGTTTAATCTACCCTAAAAAAAGGGTTTAAGAACAATTCATTATGCAGAGGATTTGAGTCCAGCAGCAGGGTTGTCTTTCTGTTCACCTCTCAGTAAATAGCTAACAATTGTTCCTGTTTGTGCACAACAAGTGGAAAGAGAACAAGGTCAATCCATGTCATGCCATACATGCATTGTATTTACATCTAAAAGCAAAACTGTTCCCCTTGGTCACCCATTTGCATTCAAAGAACTGAAGGCAGATCTATTGAGTGGAGAGGTCATCATGAAAAACAATGAAATCAAATAAAAATGCAACTATCTTGTTGCACTCTGGTTTGAGACCCCCACCCACTACAATTCTACATTGACAGATACTTCCAGTAATACATAGTCACTGTTCCACTCCTGTTCGTGACTCACATTCAGTGCAGTTCTACCATGATAGGTATTCCCAGTAATAACTTCGCTCTGAGTTTAAAATTAAAATTTACGTCTTGATAAAATTAGACTTGGCACATCAAATATGCATGTCTCTAGTATCATTTCAAATATATTCAAGTTCATAGGTATCCCTGATTCAGTTGTACACAATATTCCATTGAACACAATCATGTGCGTATCAAAGTGTTTTATCTTCAGTTGATCAGAAGGAGTAAAAACCACAGATGCGATTCAAGGCATTTAATAAAATGGTATCACTGATTACATATCTGTCTAATGATTATTGCGAGATCAGCATTGCAAATTATTATTCACAATGAAAATCATATACAGATTTACACAATTTCACTTACCGGGGACACCAATGACAGCAAGAGTGGTGTAGAATATACTCCTGATACTGCGAAATGTTTCCATATTTTTCTGTGTGAGTGATCTGTCCCTTTGTGCTGCAATTAAACTCTCTGAATTAAACTCCAGGGTGACACGCTCACAGAGTATTTTATTTATACCCTATGAGTTTTCCATGAAGACATTGAGGTTGCAAAATCATTCAACGTAGTTTATTTATTTTAGAAAAAAATGGGAACAAATTATGACAACCGAGTTAAGTCCCTGCTGAGATGAAATATATTTAGTGCTGAGGTTTAATTGGTAAACCCCAGTGACTGAACAATTTAGTCACATTAATTAACTGATGAAAAATGGAAGGTGTTATCTTCAGGTCCATCTCTAGATCTCACACTGTGATCACTTCATAACAATACAGTCCCTTATGTCAATGCAACCCCTCAAAATAATACAGCTCTTCAAACTAGTACAGGGCCTCAAAATAATTGTTAAAAAAATCTTTCATTGGATGTGCACATCAGTCGCAAGCATTTTCGCTCATCTCTAATTGCTTGTGACAAGGTGCTGACTCACTTTCTTGAGCAACTGTATTCCATGTAGTGTAGGCACACCTGCACTTTATCAGAAACCCACTGTTAAAGACACACATATTATCTGACCTGCTATTCTGGCCAGTGTATCAATATGGCTGGTCCAACTACTTGTCAATAAAGATTCCAAGGACGTTGATGCTGAGTGAGACAGCAATGATGATCTCTTGAATGTCAAGAGGATATGTTGAGTTTCTCTCCTGTTAAAGATGGTCAATACATGGAACATATGTGGGGCAAGTGTTGTGGGCCACTGATTCGCCCAAGTCTAAATGTTGTCTGGGCACAGTTGGATTTCTCCAGCATCTGAGGAGTCCTGAATCACCTTGAGCACTTCAAAGCTTAATGAACATTGCTAAATTTTGATTGTATTTTGGATGGAAGTCATTGGTGAAGATGCTGATAATGATTGGACCTAGACAATGATATCCTGGGGCTGAAATAGTTGGCTTTCAACAACTGGAACCATCTTCCTTGGTGCTAGAAACGACTCAAACCAGTGGAGAGTTTTCCCCTAATTTCAATTGACTCGAATTTCATTAGGAACCCTTGATGCCACACTCAGTTTAATGTTACCTTGAAGTCAAGGGCAGTCATTGTAACCTCAACACCTCAGTGCACCACTTTTTCCCGTATCTGAGTATGCTTGGGATGAGGTCAGGAGACAATTTTAAAAATATATCATGGTATTGCTGGCTGAGTCAGCATTTGTTGCCTTTCTTCAAATGCCCTTGAAGTGAATGGCTTACTAGGCTATTTCAGAGGTCACTTAAGAGCCAACCATATTGCTGTGGATTTTGAGTCACACGCAGGCCAGTTCAAGTGAGGAGAAAATTTCTTTCCCTAAAGGGCATTAATGAACCGGATTTTTTTAATGACAATAGATAATGACTTTGTGGTCATCATTAGAAACTCAAATGTAGATGTTTATTGAATTAAAACTTCACCATCTCCTGTGGTGGAATCAGAATTGAACCCCAAAGTATTGCCCTACTTTGCAGCAACCTCCTGGGCATGTACCTCCTGGGTGAAGTACCTCCTGGTCATGTTTACTGCTGATTGAGTGTTGCTTCTCCAGTGCAACGAAGGGCGGCCAGAAGTGATTGCCTTGCTGGTGACACCGGCCTCCCAAGATTGAATAAAAGTAATCAATGGCCAGCAACACTGATGTGTAACTTTGTGCCTGCACTAACTGTGCAATGGTCACTCTTATCAATGCTGTCATGGGCAGATGCATCTCCCAACAGGTAGGTTATTCACGATGAGGAAAAGTAGGTTCATTTTCCCTTTCATTGGGTCATTGACAACCTGCTTTTGGCTCAGATCCATGTAGTCAGGTCTCGGTCAAGTCAATCAGTTTAAGTACTATCAAATCAATCTCCGTGACAGTCAATCAACTCTCGCACCCAGTATATTCTGCCCCCTTGCCACTTTCAGCTTGTCTTGCCAGTGGTGTTATGAGGGAGGGCAGTTCATACTAATCGGCGGGGTGTTTCCTTGCCCACATTTGGCCAAATGTCAATAGATTTCATCGGGTCTGGAGTCAATGTTGAGGATTTATTAAAGGTATTGGAGAGAATTTGGCACCAGCTTCCAGATGCGATTAACTTTCCAAGGTTGATTCTGCACTGCTTTACCGCAGTGTGTGTGTGTGTGTGTGTGTGTGTGTGAGAGTGGAGGGGGTTGCGGTGGGCTGGTGTTGGGATAGTGTTATGTGATGGTTTGAGCTCTGTCTGTTGCTCCAGCGTGGTGAGGATGACGCAGATATGACCCTCCAGCCAAACCGTAAGCTGAGGTATCTGGCGGACAAGGTTTGCATGCTGAATGGTCTGTAGAAGGGGAGTGATAAGAAGAGACCTCACACTCAGTACACAAAGAGGAATGGACACTGGTTGCTGTGGTGAAAGGAGTGTTCATTTAGCCTTTGTGTGGAGACTCAAAACCTCACAATCAGCACAAATGTAAGAGTAAAGTGATATAATCAAAGCATGTTAGATATGGCATCTCTATGCAAAGACATTAATTGTAATGGGGATGGTGGAATTGTGGAACTGGAAATGTAGAACATTCAACACGTAAACGTGGACTGGGATCTCCTGTCGTCTTTATTTTATATGAATTTGTTATTCATTTGCGGAATGTGGGTGTCCTTGGCCAGACCAGCATTTATTGCCAATTCCATCCCCAGTTGCCCTTGAGATGGTGGTGAGCTGTTCTTGAACTTCTGCAGACTCTGAGGTGTAGGTGCACCCACAGTGCTGTTAGGGATGGACTTTGATCCAGCGTCAGTGATGGAATGGCGATATATTTCTAAGTCAGGATGGTGAGTTGTTTGGAGGGGAATCTCCAGCTGATGGTCTTCCCAGGTATCTGCTGCACTTTTAGATGGTAGTGGTTGTGGGTTAGGAAGGTGCTGTCGAAGGAGCCTTGGTAAGTTCCTACTGTACAGATGGTACAGTAGAAGGTACAGATGGCTACCCCTGTTCTAGTGAAGGGAAAGGATGTTTGTGGAATGAGTAGAAATCAAACAGGCTGCTTTTTCCTGGAATAACTTTTTGAGAGTTGTTTGAGCTCATCCGGGCTCGTGGAGATTATTTCATTACACTCATGACATGTGTCTTGTAAAGGCTGGGCAGGATTTCAGGAGTCAGGAGGTGAGTTACTCGCCATAGGATTCCTCACCTTAGACCTGCTCTCATAGCCATTGTGTTTATATGGCTAATCCAGTTCAGTTTGGTCAATTGACAGTGGTGCATTCACTGATGATACCACTATTGTCCTTGGTCTCCTGAGCATGGAAGAACCCACATTGCATCTCTTGCAGGATCACCATTCAGTGAATGGAGTGGAATTTGTGGATCTAAAGGATATGAATATGAGCAGAATACCAAACTCAAGAGCTTTGTGTTGAAAGATATTAAAGTGATTTGACTGGAAACAAGGCTTTAGCAGTTGCTTTCCTCAGAGTGGAAGATGTAACAGTGGAGTATTTGAAATCACTGACTAAGGGTCAGTTGAGAGAGTTAACAGATCAAGTGCAGGTGGAAATAAAAGTAGAATTAGTATTGTAATAACCATCAAAACTTCTTTAGGTGAAAGACAAAATGTTTTCAGACATGCCACACATGGCAACAGGTAGGGAACACTTCAGTGAGTGGGCCAGATCAACATGCTGAAGAGATTCATTAAGCTGCACCTTTCACCCCTATTCCAGCATTTGCAGAATATTTCAATACGTTCTTGATTGATTGGCCTCTTCAAAAGACTGACAGTGGGAATTAGTATTCATTGACGATGAATGATGTTACTGAGAATGGCGAATGTATCCACAAGAGGCAATACCTTTATAGAATAAGAGCAAAAGTGATTGTCGGAGAGTTAACCAAATTCTTTATACGAGTTGCAAAAGAAACACGATCTGATCAGGGTTCAGATTTCATGTCGTATCTATTGAAAGAAATGATTCACAGCCTGGGAATGAAACAATTCAGTTCGTCAGTTTATCCCAATGTGCTCTGGAAAGATGGCATCAAACTTACAAGTAAAAGATTAGAGCGTTCCTCCATGCTTGGAAATGGGAAACTCTACCCTCGCTGTTTGCTATTCCGGACACCCAGAATGAGTCAACTGTGTTCAGTCCTTTCGATGTCATTGGTGATTAAGAAATAAGGGGACTGTTCAAACTAAATCAGAATAAATTAGTGCATCAAAGCTCTGGAATCATTCTCCTGGTTCATTGAATGAAATCCGGAGAAAAATTAAGTAGGGTATGTGAGATCGCCAGGAAGGATAGCATTTAAAGCTACCTCGAAAAATCATGGAGGCAAATGCAGGATTATAGATTCTTAGCTGACAGGACATGACTGTATTGTTGCTGGTCTCAGGTGGACAATTGACCTTTTTTTAGATCAAACCAAATAAACAAGCTCAAATTAAGTCAGGACAAAGTAAAAGGGGCAGCTCCCCAAAAGGAGGGGGAACAGTCCGAACAAAAATCAAAGTACAAAGGAAACTTGAACGTGGACAATTGAAGGCAAGGTTTAGTGGCCCTTGTTAGATCGAAAAAAATGAGGCAAACTGTGTGGCGAAGACTCGAGAGCAGAGTGTCAGCGAGTGGGTCAGATCAACATGCTGAAGCGATTCATTAACAGGCTCTCACCTGAACAGGAGCAGGTTTTAGTGAGGAGAAAACCGGGGCTCCAGATTGTGAAATGGACCTCCCTCTGAATAAATTGGAAAATGAGGAAGTACTTAAGAATTTAAACATAATATTAAGTTACCATCAAAGTTACTTACAAAAGCAGTCCAACGGGGCAATTTGTGGGAATAGACCGGGAGGGAGAACTTTGTCTATGCGTGGACGCTGCTGTGGGGGATTCAGCTTCAATAAGATGACATGAATACCGATTAAATCATGTAAAATTGGCTCAAATGCAGAAACAAATCAAATTGTCAAAATGACCCAATAGAGCCCAGTCACACTGGCTGGAGTTCACCCATTGAAATGGTGTTAAACACAAATGGATCACAGAGACTGTGTTGGTTACCACAAACTGAATGCGGTAATAAAAATAGATTTGTGTATTCTTCCACTGTTGGAAGATTGCATCGAAAGAGTTGGACAGTCGGTATTCGTTACAAAAAGTAACGTACTTTGGGGATATTGGCAAGTAACATTAACGGAAAGGGCGGAAGTGTTGGAGGCATTTTTCTGCCATCCGTAGTGTGGTTCGTGGCGGAAAGAGGCGGTGCATGCTCGCTGGTGGTGGATCTTATGGTGGTGGATCTTATGATCACACCATTGAGCTTCCCGTTGAACACATCCCGGGAAATCTGTCGTAGGAATGCGGTATCGGCGGGACCATAAGATCCTGCCAGCATGAATCGTAGCAAAATTTCACCACCTATCTGTTTTTGACTGTGGATGGTTCATATCAATGTTTCCATATGAAAAAAGCACCAGGAACATTTCAGAGACTAATAGATAAAGTGATTGAAGGAGTGAGCAATGGTGCAAACTATACTGGTGCCTCAGTCAGACTCAGTCAGCCCTGGGAAGAAAACCTTCACTATTTGAAGGACACCAAGAAGCCAATTTGGTTGCAAGTGGTCCAACACCAGCAACAATCCCACCCAGGTCTTATCCCCATAACCCTATGCATTTACCCTAGTTAGGCCCCCTGACACTAAGGAGCAATTTTGCATGGCCAATCCACCTAACCCACACACCTTTGGACTGTCGAGGAAATCAGAGCACCCGGAGGAAGCTCACGCAGACATGGGGAGAATGTGCAGACTCCAAGCAGACAGGAACCTTAGCTAGGAATCGAAC
Source organism: Mustelus asterias (assembly GCF_964213995.1). NCBI lineage: Eukaryota > Metazoa > Chordata > Chondrichthyes > Carcharhiniformes > Triakidae > Mustelus > Mustelus asterias. Next base: position 21,382,116 of record NC_135808.1, on the reverse strand, counting down.
CCGGATCCTTGGCTCTGCAAGGCAGCAGTGCGAACTACTGGGCCACCATAATAAATAACGGCAATTTTATGTGCAGGTGTGCGTGTCTGCGGGGCAGAGAGAAAAAGACTAATTGAGAAGGGGAAGGCGACAAGAGGCAGAGGCTTGCGAGATGAAAGGTTAAGATGTTAGATTTCTGCATTTGTAATGAGAGATTATGGAGGGTTTTAACTGCGAGTAAATAGGTTGGATCGAAATTTGCTTTGTGAGACAAGTGGTGCAACTGATTTTTGGGTTGTTGAATTTTAAAAGCGAATGCAGAGGTGTTGAGGAATATTTGCATCCTACAGGGGTTCCATCAGTAAACAATGGGCGGTATATTAAATTATATTGACCTGAAAATGGAGACAAAACAGAAAACATGACGTTGAGTTCATAGATGTGTTTAAGAAGAACGAAACCTGAGATGAAAGGGGGAAAATTGTTTAAGTAAAGAGGTGATTAACTGAGTCGAGTGGTTGTGGGGAAAAGCCCTGGAGAGTAATTCATTTGTGTTGGTTGGATGCTGAGAGGCTGTGAAGGTTTTGAATTAGAGTCAGCCTCTGTGTTAAGCCCAGAGCGTATTTGCTTTAGGAAACCTTTTACTTAAACTGTGTTATATTAATGTACATATTACTTTATAACAAAAACATCGCCTCTACGACGATCAAGTAGTAATCCAGATTTCAGGGGTTAAGGATTTCAGTTCCCGACTGACTCATTCAGGGAAATACATTGAAACTAATAACAGCCTTGATAGCTGCATCGACACAATGACATTCCACAAACATGCGTTTTGGATTTGGCGACAGAGTTTACCTGAATATTTACTCCCCAGGACACGAGGCTTCCTGCTGCCACTGGACATCTTCCAAGATGCTACTGATACGAGGTACGAATGATACTACTACCTAACTGAGCTCATTTCGGATTGGATGTAGAGCCAGACGGGAAGTGTGTCTCCGCTGGAAGTGGAATCGAATCATGCACAGTTAGTATTAATCCACTCCATATCTGAGCCATCTAATCCAACCGTTCTCAGCCCTGCCCCGTGCTCAAATGGCACAGTAGCGGTTACATGAGTTAATTTATGTGTTATTGTGTTGTAAAAGTGAACATTTCTCACTAATCAGGCTGACGCTATGTTTGGTGGTTCTTAATTTTGGGAAAATTCATCTTCCAGCTCACGTTATTAAATTCTAATAATCAGCACATTCTTCATTTATAACACCAATTACAAACCTATTGGAACTAAATGAAATGTGTTTCGAACATTACATACAAAGAACAAAGAACAAAGAACAGTACAGCACAGGAAACAGGACCTTCGGCCCTCCAAGCCTGTGCCGCTCCTTGGTCCAACTAGACCAATCGTTTTTATCCCTCCATTCCCAGGCTGCTCATGTGACTATCCAGGTAAGTCTTAAATGATGTCAGCGTGCCTGCCTCCACCACCCTACTTGGCAGCGCATTCCAGGCCCCCACCACCCTCTGTGTAAAAAACATCCCTCTAATATCTGAGTTATACTTCGCCCCTCTCACCTTGAGCCCGTGACCCCTTGTGAACGTCACTTCTGATCTGGGAACAAGCTTCCCACCATTCACCCTATCTATCCCCTTCATAATCTTGTACACCTCTATTAGATCTCCCCTCATTCTCCGTCTTTCCAGGGAGAACAACCCCAGTTTACCCAATCTCTCCTCATAGCTAAGACCCTCCTTACCAGGCAACATCCTGGTAAACCTTCTCTGCACTCTCTCCAACGCCTCCACGTCCTTCTGGTAGTGCGGCGACCAGAACTGGACGCAGTACTCCAAATGTGGCCTAACCGGCGTTCTATACAGCTGCATCATCAGACTCCAGCTTTTATACTCTATACCCCGTCCTGTGAAGGCAAGCATACCATATGCCTTCTTCACCACCTTCTCCACCTGTGTTGCCACCTTCAAGGATTTGTGGACTTGCACACCTAGGTCCCTCTGTGTTTCTATACTCCTGATGATTCTGCCATTTATTGTATAATCCCTCCCTACATTATTTCTTCCAAAATGCATCACTTCGCATTTATCCGGATTAAACTCCATCTGCCACCTCTCCGCCCAATTTTCCAGCCTATCTATATCCTGCTGTATTGCCTGACAATGCTCTTCACTATCCGCAAGTCCAGCCATCTTTGTGTCATCCGCAAACTTGCTGATTACACCAGTTACACCTTCTTCCAAATCATTTATATATATCACAAATAGCAGAGGTCCCAGTACAGAGCCCTGCGGAACACTACTGGTCACAGACCTCCAGCCGGAAAAAGACCCTTCGACCACTACCCTCTGTCTCCTATGGCCAAGCCAGTTCTCCACCCATCTAGCCACTTCTCCTTGTATCCCATGAGCCTTAACCTTCTTAACCAACCTGCCATGTGGGACTTTGTCAAATGCCTTACTGAAATCCATATAGACAACATCCACGGCTTAACCGTGTAATGTGGGCATTGGCGCTGTTTTGCTGCAGGAAGATAAAATAGGAATTGAGAAATCAATCGGATATTTTTCACAGAAAGTAACAGTACATCAGAAGAAATATTCAACAGTGGAAAAGGCGACATTGCAAGTAACTCCTCAGAGATGATTATATATACTGACCACAATTCTTTGCAATTTCTGCAGAACTTATGGGATGCAAATGCACGACTCTTCCAGTGGAGATTATTAATGCAAACATTCAATTTGAAAATGATCCATGTCACTGGATGGAAGGTATCATTGAAGGTGTGTTGTCAAGAATTTAAATTCAAAGCACTTTGATGTGGTTAATCGAAAAGTTGAGTGGAACTAACTTCATTCTTTCCGAAGACTTTCATGATTTATGCATGTTGATTATATTCTAATAGTTCTTTACAGACCTAACTATAGTATGTAATAAGAAATGCGCTAAGAAAAGGAAAACGTCTTTCCAAAGATGATATTTCATCTTTTTTCGAATAGAAATGTATTTTTTTACATTCTTGTGATTGTATTAGCTGTGGAAATAAAAAAGGAATGTATGTGTGTGTGTGTGTGTGTGTGTGTGTGTGCATGTGTGTGTGTGTGTGTGTGTATGTGCATGTGTGTGTGTGTGTGTGTGTGTGTGTGTGTGAAAGAGAAAAGTGTTAGTTGACAGGGGGAAGGTCCAAGAGACAGATTGTCTGCGAGGCTTAAGATATGAAAGGTTGAGGTGTTAGATTTGTGCATTTGTAATGAGAGGGTTTTAACTACAAGTGAATAGGCTGGTTCAAAATGTGCTTTGTGAGAAAGTGGTGAAACTAGTGTTTGGACTGGTAAATTTTAAAAGCGAATGCAGAGGTGTCGAGGAATATCTGCATCCGACAGGAGTCCCATGAGTAAACAATGGGTGGTATATTAAATTTCATTGACCTGAAAGTCGAGACAAAATAGAAAACATGATGTTGAGTTCGAAGATATGTTTAAAGACAATGGAATCTGAGATAAAAAAGGGGAAATTTGTCTAAGAAATGGGACACTTAACTGAGTCGAGTGGCTGTGTGGAAAAGCCCTGGAGAGCAATTCATTTGTGTTGGATGCTGAGAGGCTGTGAAGATTTTGAATTGCAAACAGCCTCTCCGTGTTAAGCCCAAAGAGTGTTTGTTTTAGGAAATCTTTTATTTAAACTGGGCTATATTAATATACATCTTACTTTATAACAAAAACATCTCCTATAGGATAATCAAATAGCAATCCAGATTTCAGGGGTTAAGGATTTCTGTTCCCGACTGACTCACTCAGCGAAACACATTGAGACTAACAACAGCCTTTATAGCTGCAAAAACACAATGACATTTCACAAACATGCGTTTTGGATTGAGGGGCAGAGTTCACCTGCATATTTACTTCCCAGGACACGAGGCATTCTGCTGCCGCTGGGCATCTTCCAAGATGCTACTGACCCTATCTGAGAGCATTTGATGTAAAGGAAGTGGATTGTTGTCGTTCAGTTAATATTAAACTTAACCCTGTTATGACCCAGCTAATTTGAGGGTAAAGCCTCGTGCTGATAAAGATAATAAATTCACCAGCAGAACCCATTTCATGCGTTGATGTCAATCTGGGCCATATGGCGATGGATTATTCGACGATCAGGGGAACCAATCCGAAGATTTAAATGGAATTAAATGCTCATTGCCTATAAATTTATTTTCCAAACTAAGGAAGAATAATGAAAATGGTGATAGATGTTATTCCCGCAAGAAGTATTGTGTGTGTTGTGTGGTTTGAAGCAGTTGGAATTTTTTCAGTTCTCTAACCAAAGGCAGGTTATTGGCTAATATTCACCGAACCAAGGTTAATTACCATCATTGTTTCTGCTCTGTATTGGCTATGGAGCCAGACACGGATGGCGTCTACGCTGGAAGGTGGAATCGCATTATGTTCTGTTTGCATTAATTCAGTCGATATCCCAGACATCTAATCGATCCGTTCGCATTCCCGCCCCTTCCTAATATTACACAGTAGCGGCTACATTAATTCATTGATAATTTTATTGTGTTGTAAGGGTGAACATTTCGCACCAATCATGCTGATGCGATGTTTTATGATTCTTCATTTTGGGAAAATATATCTTCCAGCTCACTTATTAGTAAATTCTAATTATCTTCACATCCTTCATTTATAACACCAATTACAAACCTATTGGAACTAAATGAAATGTGTTTCGAACATTACATACAATAGATATCCTCTTCATTCTTTCATGGAGTGGCACCGTCAACATTTGTTGCCCATCCACAATTACCCTTCAACTGAATGGCTTGCTATGCCATTTCCGAGGGCAGTATCGAGTCAAAAAACATTTCTGTCTGTCTGACCTAGCCAACATTTCTCATCTCCAGTAAATCAATAGAAATGAGTTCTCGCTGGTCTGGGTTACCCATCCAGCGACATCACCAATGCCGTTCTCGCGAACACAACCACTACTAACACCACAGACATGAACCATATTCTGATACAATGTGAACATTAATTCCATGCATTTTAGATATATGTTACGAGAGTCGCCACCACCACGACAGATAAAGTGTTCATAAAATTCTGCTTATTCATTTTATCGCACTAATATTCCTGCACTGACACACGAGAAGATGCTTGAAGGTTTTCTTGAAGATCGGATTACAGAGCGCGTAGCAAGCGGGGTTGACAGTGCTGTTGATATAACAGAGCCAATATCCGATAGTCCAGGCTGTGTCGGGGACAGTGCTTGGACTAACGGTGTAAATGAGCACCATGACAAAGTATGGGCTCAAGGTGATGATAGATGCCAGGAGAAGAGCCAGGACAGTCCGAGTCACCTTCTTCTCTCGGGACGCGGCTCCCTTCCTCTTCTCCGCAGTTGTGCTGGCAATTCTAATGATCTTCTTCTCTGCTCTGATGTTCCTCTCATTCCCATTCTTGCTGCTGACATCTGGCACTATTCTGGTTGTGGTGCCACATTCGGCACCCCTTTCAAATTTGCCAGCTGCATTGATGGAAGAGAGTTTGGGGCTGTCCATTCTGAAATGGTTTGATGGGACCACACTGGGGCAAGGTGATTTATTGAGAATCCGCGTCGCCTCTTGGCTACCATTACCAGTTATTGTTTCTCCAGTTATTTTGACATTTTGTAGTATACCATGTCCCAAACAATTGGCACCACCTGGTATGTTATTAGTGTTTGGATCCATTCTATTGCCTTTCATTAGAGAGGGTAAAATGCTGCCCTTGGAAAATTCGGGTACCTTTTTATTCTCTTTCATTCGACTTTTGCTGGCTCGCATTATTTGCACAGACAGGATAATTATAATGAGCGTAGGGATATAGAAGGTAGCTACCGCAGTGCCAAATATGATCGTTGGATTTGAGAGGAACTGTACATAACACTCGCCCTCACTAACTGTCCGCTCTCCTACGATGAATTGCCAACAGAGAATGGAAGGAACCCAGATGATAAAGGACACCATCCAAATAGCTACGATCATCATCCCTGCCACCTTCGCTGTTCTCTTCACGGGGTAGCTCAGGGGCCTGGTCACACAGAAGTAGCGGTCAAAGCTGATGACTAGAAGGTTCGTGCCAGAGACATTGCTGACAAAATAATCCAGAGCGATCCACAAATCACATACCACTGGGCCCAATGACCAGTAGCCCATTACAATGTAAGTGGTGTATAGGTTCATAGAGAACACGCCAATAATCAAATCAGCGCAGGCCAAGCTGAAAAGAAAGTAATTGTTAATAGTTTGTAATTGTCTGTTTAGTTTGATAGAAACAATGACCAAAATGTTTCCAATAATTGTCACCAAGCTTAAAGCAACAGTTACAGTCACAATGAGGACCACTTTGAACGTTTTGTAAGAACTCCCTCTTTCGCCATCAAACAAGTGTATTGGGTTGCTGAGAGATGTGTTGACCTCCGTTGAGTTTGCCATCATTCACTTCTGATGTGTAGTTAGCACTGACAAGGCCAAAATGCAGAAAAAAGAAAAAAGAAATTAGAAATCATTTCTGATGTATCAGAGTTAATAGTCAACAGGCAACTCAATGACTTTCAACCAGCAAGTACACGAAAAAAGCTATCTCTTCTTACAAACTTTAATACCTTTGGCAGGAAGGGCTCGGTTTCAATTCGGAATAATCTCAAAGTACATTTAATTATGAATTCATCCTTAATTACTAGCATGGAACTGATCGCAGATGATGATGAGCGACGTTTCAAATATATCCCTCAAGGCTCAGAGATTTATTGATCCACAATAACTCGATTCGACTCCTTTGACAACTTAAATGTTCTGCATTTCACCCGAGAGGAAGAGAGCAGTCTGAACTTGAGTCACTTCATGTCGAAGTGACGTGTTTCAAACCAAAGATTTATGGGGTTATATTAATAAAGACTTACAACAATTTGTTATTTCTCTAATTTCGATAGTCATTTAATTTGAAACTAGTATGAGGATTGTGCTGAGGATATATATGAGGATAACGTTTAGAGCAGAAATTTGAAGGCAAAAGTAGGAATGCAGTACATCAGACTTGGTCACCAAATCGGGAAATCCATCACTTGTGCCCACTTGTGTAGGTGATAACTTCCCTCTGGTTTAACTCCTGTCCCTAATCCCGGCTATTCTAATTCAACTTGAATTATCCTGAATTCGTCCCTAAATCTGATTCGTTCCACCCATCTCGCCTGTTCCATCTTTCGAAAGGTAAGCAATCGTCTGTAATTTCCTTCCTCCATCTCTCCTTTATGATGGCTCATCTTTTGACCAAAAGTGAGATGAACGACGATTAATTTTCATTTGGCTGAGATTCTTAGAATACTCTCATCACTAAAACTGGCTACTCCGTCCATTGGAATTTGACTCCTCTTTCAAAGGGCGATCCAGATACTCCCATTCCCGCCGACTCCTTCCCGTGTCCTGAAATTATTTTTCGTTCAATTATATTTCTAATTCCCTCGTGAAGTTGTTGAGTCAACCGACTTTCCTTTCCTGTCAGAGAGTGTATTTCAAACCCTGAACGCAAAATATGTCAAATCCTTATCGCAGTCACCTACTTCCTTTCTTTAAAAGAAACGTTGATCTGTGACCTTCAGTTATTGAGCTTTCGACATTGTGAAGAGTTTTGTCTTGCAATAGATCATAAAGAACCATTACATTTCTCCCATCTCATTCTGATATCGACCTTCCCACACACAATTGTACAGTGCAGATGGGTCCTGCCATTGCCCTGAATGGAGGAATATACCACCAACAATCTGAAGTTCTGAGAATAGCTGTATTGTACAGGACAATACGTTTGCTTCCAGGCACAATGACAATAGCTGTACAAATTTTAAGTAAACTTTGATATGGTTCGGTATTATTTTCCATTCAATTGACAACGGAATAAGTCCATTTGGCGTCGTAACATTATTTTCTTACCTAATCTATCAGCAAAACCGTTTATTTTCCCCTTAAATGCATCTGTCCTACTTGCTTCAAGAGCTCTCCGTGGCAGCGAATTGCACATTCCCAGCACATTTTGGGTGAGAAAGATTCTTCTGCATTCCTTGTTAGATTTCTTTTGATGACTACCTTACATTGAAGGTTCTAAATCAGATCTTGCCCAGAGAGGGAATTCTCCCTGTATCTTTTCTAATATAAACATTTTGTAATTTTAAATACCGCTCTTAGGTTACCGTCCAGCTTTCTTTATTCAAAAAATGAGACCCAGACTGAAACGTTGTCATGGAGCAACACATTGATTTTTAAAGTCTTTAAGTGGAATTCTGGAATTTGTAATGAGACACAGCAAAATGCTTTGAAATACAAGGCCAACTTCCCAGGTGAAGGTGAGAAAGGCAAAAAACTACTGCGCAGAAGAGAGCACAAAGGAAGACATTGTGCGTCACAGCTGACATCCAAAATCCACTCCTTGCTGACTGATGTTGCAGAATGTGGAAATGGTCTGGTTCCAAAGAAAACTGAATTTGGGGCAAAAGGCATGTTGTATTTTTCCCATTCAGAATACAAGGGAGCAGGGATTTTTAAAAAAACACAGACCTGTTATGTATGTTCTAGCTGGTGAGTCAGTGAGAGAGTGCAGCCAAGCGATAAGAGGCAAAGGATAGTCACCCCCGCACAAATCTTTCAGGCAAAAGAAATCTCTCTCATCTCTCTCCCTTATCTGCTACCTTATCGTCTCCCCCTTTTCTGCTGCTATTACAGGAGAAATGCAAGCTAAAGATGACCAACAGCTTTTCTTGTCACTAAACTAACTGCTAGCCTGCCAGAGTCAGCTTCAATGGAATCACCCAACTTAATGGATGCAAATTATCACAACTTCCATGCACAGAAAAGCCAAGGATTAATTCTTCCAGTCATTTGTTTATCATTTATATAAATATTTAAATTCTCATATGGTCAGTCTGTAATGAAGGTTGAATCATTTGATCTAGTTGCTACATCTTTAGTAGCAAATACACCTACCCTACCATTGACTCAAGAGAATCCCGTTAAATTGACTGTTACTAAAAAGTAAATAAATTTGGATTGGGAAAACGTAACGTGGGTAAGAGATCATTGTTAAATTAAGCTGGCTGTGACCGAAAAAGGCGTGTGCGTGTCTGTGGGAGAGGGCATTCAATAAATAATGGCAGCCAGCAAATTCCCCCCTCACCTGCGAGTATAACAAAATTGAAGCATTGTTCAAGAAGTAAACAATTTTGGGGATTTCATCTGCGACCAATCACAACAATGTGCACTCAATATTTCCAAGTATTAGTTTTGTAAATCCTCTCTGCACCCTCTCCGACACCTCTATATCACTTTTTTTACAGCACAGCGACAAGTTCTGCTTCTCACAGTCGGCAACGTTGCTCTTCGACTCTTAAATTATACATGTGGTCTAACTAATGCTTGTTGCAGATTGAGAATAATGTCCCTACTTTTCAAATCCATCCCTCTCCAAATTAAGACTTGTGCTTGCCTTGCCATACTTCATGAGGCTGTGGTTTAGTGACTGATATATTTGGAGCAAAACAACAATTTCTGCATCGCCCCTACCCAGACTTTAAATTTCCAATTAACAGGAACTCGCCAATGTTCGAATAGATTGTTCCACTGTACATTTATGCCTGTCAGAATTTCCCTTTATTTACAACTCTGGAAGCTTAACAATGCCCTTTCAGAGCTATAGTAATCTTCCTCAGTCTTGACTCTATCTGTTACATTCCCATCCTTCACTCTCTATGTCCACCGTATCCACATGGGAAGTCGATTGCAATTGAAATGGGTTGTACATTGAAATTGGAAATTCTTCAGTTCTCATTGTTTTATCAATTTAACAAGTTGAGTAAATGGATATTTGACCACATTCATGAACTGCTCTCTGAACTCCGTTTGAGTAACAGCGGTAATAAAAGGGTTTGTACAGCAACTCAGGAGCTGCAGCATGAATCCTATTTCGCCAGTAAATGTAGGCAACAGTCCAGATTCATTTCCTCTTAACGACGTCCCAGCCCATGTGGAATATACTGCATACATTGACCATAAGACGATGAAATCTGCAGAGATGAAAAACAGTAAAATAATAGATTTTCTTTGACTCTCCGTCTGTTGCACACTGGGACGCTCAACAGTGCGGTGAACCTGGAGTCTCCGACAGGCTCCACTGGCCAATAAAACATGTCTGATGGTGAAAATATTGAGCAGCAGAATGAGAACAAATGGGACAACCAGAATGAGAATGTAATGAAGGAGCATAAATGTTGACCTGACTGGTGAGTCCAAAATGTTTCTTGGCACAGAACAAAACCAGGGGTCGTTCCACAGCCGATAACTATCTGAAAATGTAAAATACCACGTGATCTCCTTCAAACCAAACAGTGAAGTCACTGTTCCCAGAGCCAGCGCCGCAGTTTTCTCGGCGCAATATTTCCTTTTCAGCTTCTGGCAACAAATGGCCACAAATCGATCAAAGATGAAAGCGACGGTAAACCAGACAGAACAGTCTGTGGCCGCATAAAGCAGGGCACCGTGGATATTACACTTCGGGATGGAGTCGACAAAATGCAACTCTTGCTGATCAACAAATGGAATGTGCCTCATCATCAGATCTGTAATAATTATAATAACCAGTAGATCTGCTGCTGCCATGGCCACCAGGTAGCGGGTCACACAATTGGACAGCCCACACCTCCCCCGGAAGAGGATCACAATTGTCACTACGTTAACTGTGAGGATGAGATATAAACAAGAATATCTTCCATCAGGTTGGGAGCACAGTCACTAGTTCCACTGAGTACTTCCTGCCATATGGAAACATCTATATTCTCTTTAATGATATGTTAGTGTCTGATCTTGGAGAGTCTAGATGATCTTATAGAAATCTATAAAATGAGGGGCATAGATCAACTAGATAGTCAATATATTTTCCCAAAGGTAGGGGAATCTAAAACGCGAGGGTATAGGTTAAGGTGAGAGGGGAGAGAGACAGAAGGGTCCAGAGGGGCATTTTTGTGACACAGAGGATGGTGAGTGTCTGGAACAAGCTGTCAGAGGTGGGTTCAATTTTGTCTTTTTAAAAGCGTTTAGGCAGTTCCATGGGTAAGATGGATATAGAGGAATGTGGGCTAAATGTGCACAATTGGGACTAGTTTAGTGGTTAAAAAAGGGGCGGCATGGCCAAGTTGGGCTGAAGGGCCTGTTTCCATGCTGTGAACCTTGCTGACTCGATATGTTGAATTGGTTCTACTCAGGTGATTCTCACCTGATGGAGCAGCGCTCCAAAAGTTCGTGATACCAAGTAAACCTAGTGGACTTTAATGTGGTGTTGTGACACACCTTATTGTGCTCACCTCAGTCCAACCATGGATTTCTGATCTGTATTAGAGATGTGGAGAATCTCTTAATGTCAAGACAGTAGGTGAGGGAAATGTTGAAAGTGAGGGATGTGCCATTTTTTAAGTTCAGAACAAAGCGAATGTTGTGTAATCCAATCAAATCAAATGCAGAACGCAAGAGTTTCAATGAATCTACCGAAGAGCTGAATCTACTGATTAAAATGATGAGAAGATTATTGCGGTGGAACATGGATTGTAGAATTAATAGCTAGATGTTGAGACTTACCAGGAATGCCAATGGCAGCAAGGAGAGGATAGAAAATCTGTTCCAAGTCAAGGATGAAGAAGGTTATCTTCCACTGGTCCATTCCTGTGGAGGCACTGATCCTGGTTGCTGCTGGAAATGAAGCTCCCACTCATACTAAGAGATAAAACACATCGAAAAGAGTCCTTTATGTATAGAAGGCTGAGACCCCCAGAGATTCAAAGTGGTTCTGCAGAGACTGATATTAATCATAGTCACTGAACAAACACATTCAGTTAACTCCTTCCAATCCGACACTTAGTGGCAGTGTGTTCATTTGACAATGTGTGAACTGTGTTCCAGGGCTGAAAAACAAACAGAAGCACACACCCTTGTGGCCAAATGTTTTTACAGCCTTGTTCTGGTGAGCCGATGGTATGAACTTCGACGCTCAACTACAGGTAGTCAAGGTCTATTTTCGAAAGGTTTAAAATAGCACTGGAGTTTGTGTTCAGATTAATACTATCTAAAAGAAAACAATGATTAACATAATTAAGAAAATAATTAAATACCATATGTGTGGCAGGATAACTGATGCATCTTCACTGCAGCATGAGGGCCCTTCTGGTTAGTGTGATCCAGGGCAAGCATTCCTGTGGTAAGTTTTTTGTGGCTTGAGGAGATGTACCTCAGGTTCATTAAGCTGGAGGCCGAGCTGTGGACACCTCAAGACAGGAGAGAGGGCGAAAGTTACCTCTATACTTTGTTTCAGGAGGCAGTCAGATCCCTTATAACAGAATCCTCTGATTTGGAAAATGATTAGGATGGGGTGACTGTATCTGAGGTGGGTAAGGCACCCAGAGGGCAGGAATTAAGGAGTGTCAGCGTCTTCAATTGTTCAAGAGGTTTGAAGGTTCTCTTGGCTCGTTTGGATGAGAGTGGGGCTGCATGTTGGACGAGCTGACTGACTATAGCACCATAGTATAAAATGCCATTCAAGTTGGTGGAGCATATAAGAATATAATGGTATTGGGCACAGTAAATTGAAAGGGATTAGCACAGTTCTCCATAGGAAGGTGCAAGAGTCCAGGGGTTGTGTTGCATGCCTAATGCCAGGGTTCGGGACATCTTCTCTGGACTAGAGAGGAACCTGCAGTGGGAGGGGAGAATCTCATGGACTTGGGCTGTGTAGGTACAAAGGACATGAATAGACCAAGGAAAGAAATTCTGCACAGAGTGTTTGAGGATCTTGGCATTAGATTAAACAACAGAACCTCTTATTAGTTCCTGAGTGATATGCAGATTGGCACAGGGTACATGACACTTTGCTAGTGCTGTTAGGAGGAGTTTGAACTAATTTGGAAGAGGGAGGGGACATAGATCATGAGCAGAATAAGGGCGAAGAATCATTCAGTAAGACAAGTAAGAGGAAGTGCAGGTGTACTAACTTTCAACGGAATAAGGCCAGGCTGGTGGTTCATTTTGGCAGGTCGAATAGGATGAAAGAATATAATATTAAGGGTAAGACGCTTGGCAGTGTGCAAGATCAGCTAATCAAGTCTTTAAGATACAAACAACGTGAGTGGAGAGAGCATCAAGACAGGCTAAAAAGATGTGTATTGTCTCCAGACAAGACAGCCAGTGACACTCTGCAGGTCCAGGCAAGCTGTGCGGGTTACAAATAGTGTGACATGAACCCAATATCCCGGTTGAGGCCGTCCTCGTGTGTGCGGAATTTGGCTATCAGTTTCTGCTTAACGACTCACTAAGTTTGTATCTTAAAGACTTGATTAGCTGTAAGTATTCGCATTCCAACCATTATTCATGTAAATTGAGTCTGTGTCTTTATATGCCCTGTTTGTGAACAGAATTCCCACTCACCTGAAGAAGGGGCTTGGAGCTCCGAAAGCTCGTGTGGCTTTTGCTACCAAATAAACCTGTTGGACTTTAACCTGGTGTTGTTAAACGTCTTGCAGAGATATGCCAGGGAACTATGGACCAGTGATTCTCATGACAGTGGTAGGGAATCTATTGGATAATCTTCTGAAGGAGAGCATCTGTCTCCACTTGGACAGGCAAAGATTGAGCAGGGATAGTCAGCATGGCTTCGTCAGACGAAGGCCATGCCTAACAAATTTGATTGACTTTTTTGAGGAGGTGACCAGTTGTGTAGACGAGGGAAGGGTAGTTGACGTAGTTGATATTGATTTCAGCAAAGCTTTTGGCACGTTCCCACATGGGAGAATTGTAAAAAATGTAAAAGAACATGGGGTACAGGGTAATATGATAAAGTGGATTCAAAATTGGCTGAGTTGTAGGAGACAGAGGGTGATGTCAGAAGGCTAATTTAGTGACTGGAAGCCAGTGTCCAGTGGCATACCCCAGGGACCTGAGTTGCCCCTACCCATCCCCCCCCCCCCACTATTATTCGTCATTCATTAAAAAAATGTCACAGATGTCTCTTTGGGGGGTAGGATTACTAAGTTTCTGGATGACATAAAAAGCAGCTAGATGGTTAACGGTGTGGCTGAGCTACAAGAATATATAGATGGAATGGTCAAATGGGCAGATAAGTGGCAGATGGAATTTAACCTTGAAAAGTGTGAGCTGATGCACTTTGGAAGGCTTAATTTGACTAGAAAGTACTCAATGAATGGTAGGACATTAGGAAGTTCTGTGGAACAAATGGACATTGGCGTGTTTCTCCACAGATTTCTGAAGGTGGAAGGGTGTGTTAGGAGGTTGATCAAAAAGGCATATGGGATACTTGCTTTTATCAATCGAGGCATAGATTACAAAAGCAGGGAAGTCATGTTGGAGTTCAATAGAACTTTGGGGAGGCCACAGAGAGAGTACTTTGTGCAGTTCTCGTCGCCACATTATTGGAAAGATGTGATTGCAGTGGAGGGGGTGCAGAGGTGATTCACCAGGATGCTGCTTGGGATGGAACATTTAAGTTATGTATGCAGGCTGGGTGGATTTGTGTTGCTTTTGGTGGAGCAGCGAATTTCTGAGGGACGGCCTGATCGAGGTGTACAAGATTATGAGGAACATGGAGAGATTGGATAAGGAGTAGCTGTTCTCATTAGGTGAAGGGTCAGTCTCGAGAGGACATGGATTCAAGATGAGTGGCAGGAGGTTTTGGGAGGATGTGAGGAAAATCTTTTTTTCACCCAAATGGTGGTGATGGTCTGGAATGCGCTGCCTGGAAGGGTGGTAGATGTGGGTTGCCTCAAATCCTTTAAAAAGTATCTGGATGAGCACTTGGCATAACATTTATGGGCCAAGTGTTGGCATTTGGGAATAGATGGGAGCGCAGGTGTTTCTAAAGTGTCAGTGAGGACTGGATGGGCCAAAGGCCTCTTCTACACTGTATGTTTCTATGATTCTAACATCAGAGAGATGAACACGTGACTGAAAGAATAATGTGGGAAAAGTGGGTTTTGGTTTGTGATGCCCTTCAGAAGTACAGGGTAAAGTGGGCCTGTACCAGCGGGATTGCATTCATCTGAACCAAGCTGGGACCATCGCTCTTTTGAAATGTATAAACCAGGGAATTAAAGAGGCCTTAAAACTAAACTGTTGGTGGATGGTTCTTGAGTGGGGTACAAGTAGGCTTACAAATCAAAAGGATATAACAGCGTTGCAAGGCAGCTACTTAGGTAAATAATACCCACAGAGTGTGACAGAAAGCGACAGAATGTGTAACAAATGAATTACAGGGGGCAAGTAGGGTCAAAAGGGGTATAATTCTGAAAAGACAAAAGTATTGGCTCTTTACTTAAAGGCACGTAGTATTTGGCACGTAATAAAGTAATGAATGGCATAAATGGAAATTAAGTGATATGATCTTCTAGCCATAAAGTACATAGTTACAAGGAGATCTGGAAACGAAATCTTCAGGACTCTGTGACTTTTCATATAGATGAGTGGGAAAGGAAAGATGGTGGGGTCGCTTTGTTCAGAGAGATGGAATAACCATGGCATGGGGAGAATGTGCAAACTCCACACCTATGGACGGTGGCAAGAATTAACATTTGGAAGAGGAAGATAATACCGGAAGTGGTCTGTAGGCCTCCTGACAGTAGATATACTGTAGGATGGAGAATTCATCATGCAGCAATGAGGGCTTGTAGAAAGGAGGTATATTAATCATGGGTGACCTTAATTTCACTTAGAGATGAAAAATCAAATTGGCAGATATAGCCATGAGGATGGACTGATAGAATGCATTCAGGACAGTTTTCACGAACAATATATTGTGTATCTAACCAGGGATCATACTATTTTGGATCTGTTCATGCACAATGAGACAGGTTTAATAACAATCTCAGGGTAAAAAATCACTTGGGTAACAGTGACCATAACATGGAAAAATCTGGCATTCAGTGTGACAGTGAAAAATTTGGGTCAGAGAAAACTGTGCTAAACTTAATAAGAGTAATTAAAAAGGAATGAGGGCAAAGTTGGCTGAAGTGCATTGGGAAATGAGTTGAGCAGAAAAGATGTTTGATCAGCAAAGGTAGATGTTTATGGGAATAGTTAATGATTCACAGCTAAGCTAATGCTCAGTGAGGCAGAAGGATTCTAGGAAGGGGTTAACAAAGAAAGTTAAAGATACTATTAAACTGGTGGAAAACATATTTAGAACATGTTTGTGGTAAACCAGAGGATTGAGAAAGAGTTTATAACCAACAAGAGATGACCAAAAATAATACTGATGGAGAAAGTCAACCATGAGTGTAAACTAGCAAGTAATATAATAACTGACAGTGACAGCTTCTTTAAATATATAAACAGGAAGAGAGAGGTCAAAGCGAACATAAGCCCTGAGAGAATGGAACTGGAGGAATAAACACGGGGAACCAAGAAATGGTAGGGATTAATCTAAATACATTGCATCAGTTTTCATGGTGGAAGTCTAGGCTGGTGACCGAAAACACATTCAAAGTGGAAGGTTTAAGGATAGGAGAGAGTGGTCAAGAAGTTTTAGAAAGAAATTCCAGACCTTGAGGCCAACGGTGATGAAAGCACCAATGACGATATAGACAGGTTAACTGAGTGGGCAATACCTGGCAGATAGAATATCAGGTCGGAAAATGTGAAGCTATGCACTAGGTAGGTAAACGTAATGAGGTGAATATCAATTAACAGGAGAAAGACTGGAGAAAGCTGTAGCAAAGAGGGATTTGGGCATCCTTGTGTGTAAATTACAAACAGATAGCATGCAAGTTCAGCACATAATAGAGAAAGTAAATGGAAGGTTGGTATCAATTTCTGAGGGAATGGAGTATAAAAAGGGAATGTCTTGCTCAAACTCTGCAAGGCAATGGAAAGATCACATCTGGAATAATGTGACCTGTTTTGGTCCTCAGTGCAGGGAATGATATCGTGGGGCAAGTCCAGAGAAGGTTCGCTCATTTGCTCTCTGGTATGGAGGGATTTTCTTCTGAGCAAAGGTTGAGAAGATTGGGCATATACTCATTGGAGTTCAGAAGAACGAGATACGACTTTATTGAGAAATATAGGATTCTCAGGGGGTTTCACAGAGTAGCTACTGAGAGGTTCTTTACCCTTGTGATTTCAGATTAAGGAGTCCACAATTTCAGACAGAGATATGGGGATATGGGTGGGAAAGTGGAGGTGACGTATCACATCAATTCAGTCATGATCACGTTGAATGACAGAACAGACACAATGGCCCGAATAGCCTACTTCTGCTCCAACATATTATAGCCTAAGAGAGCTCTGCACCACCTTCTGAAAGGAAATTAGGGATGAGCAATAAATACTTGCATAGGCAAAGCCCACATCCTTTGAATGAGCAAATACATATTTTTAAGAGAAATAAGGCAAGTTCATGAGAGAAAATTAAATACAATGATGTGTTAAAAAGCTGAGATGGGGCTGATGAAAAGGGAGGAGTCTCGTGAGGAGTTTCAGTCTCGATCAAAATACTCCGGTTGAATCGCTTGATATCCTTCAGGAATACCTACATGAAATATGATCCGCTCACAACTCAGCTCTCCCTGCCTACCGATCGAGAAGGTGGTGACGTTAGAAGTTGCAGCTGACTTATTCCATTAAATGGCTGATCTAACTCTTTACAGGAGAGCACAGGCAGAATGCAACAAAGTGCTGATACTGGGCTGAAAGGAAACGCTAGAACGCCAGTCAGAAAACAAAACCATGTCCGAAACATTAATGTTCTCCCTGGGTGTCACTGGAGTGATTTCACAACTTGCCGTTCAGTACAACCCCAGCCCCTTTTGGAGTTAATTGAGATTAGGAATAACCCCCAGTGAAACACTTTCAACCTCAAGCAGAGAAATTCAGCTATGGCAACTTCGAAAGAGAGATTGATTTATTTTCTGCGAACGAGGGTACCCCTACTAACCTTCTATATTTTGTGAATAGGTGACATATCGGAATTGTATGCCATTTTTTAATTCCATGAATTCATGGCTGAACCTGTCCCAGGAAAGCGAGGGCCAGTTAATGTTCATGCTGGCCATTTGTTCTCTTAATCATAGGCTGGACGTTTGTGAGAAAATATGACTCGGACTCTGCAGCTTTTCAATTTGGTTGTGGTTTTCTTTATCACTGTCTGCATTTTCCATTTTTTGCGCCAATTGTACAATAAAAGACATCGGGCCCGATTTGACCAAAACTTCTGGCTCGAAATCGCGGTAAAGTCTGGCGGCGGGCCTTTAACGTGATCTGCACCTGAATCCGAGCAGATCGCGGCTTTACCGACAACCGAATCGGGCGGCCCGATTCGGTTGTCGGTAAATATGGATGGGGGGATATATATTTTGAAATATTTTCTCAAATTTCTGACTGTCAGGTTTTTAGTTCCTGCGATTATAATTTTGACATTATCTTCCAAAGGGAATTCCTCTAATTCTGTGCAATATTCAGATGAAAACAAGATGAAAGAAAGGATCCAAGGCTGCTCCAGAGGCAGATTAGCTGCACCCAACTTTGCCCATGCAAATCACATTCATAAGTAGGGGCACATCTGCCATGGAATGTGAGAGAAGAGTTGCCAAAACAAACTTCTTTTCACTGGGGTTGATTTCCCAGATTTAGTAATCTCCTTGGATCTTATTTCCAACCAAGTTCCACCATGGGGACAATTCTTCCAAGTTCACCACATGACTCTGAACATTTGAGCACCTGGCTCATGGCTACAGGGACATCAACAATCCAGTTACAGATCACAAATGTATTATACAGGTCACTAATTTCTCACTAGGACACTGTAGTTCAACTACCTTTCCCATAGATAATTAGGCAGCACAAAGAAGATGCTACATTATTTTCAGTTTGCAAGATTCTCCCAAGCCCATCGTCCCCCCTCTTCCCATCCTCTCCCCCCCCCCCCCCCCCCCACCCCCCTCTCTGCTCTCTCTGCTGTTTTTTTCTTTTGTGCCCGGGCACGCTGCTTCAGATTTTTTTTCGAACTGCGCATGCGCAGTTCAGAGCTCCGATCGTTCTGGCAGCACTAAGCCCCGCCCACTGCACGGATCGGACTGGAGCCGGCAAAAAGCGTATCGGCGCGCTGCAAAGAGAATTCTGGGCTCGGATCTGTTACACCCGGATCCGGCCCTTAGACTCCAAATGGTAAAATTGGGCCCATCGTGTCATTGTTTTTTGATTGTAGGTACTCGATATTGATGGAGTCACGTTGCTGTGAAGAGGACTGCACTTTAACTTCTATCTGAATGATAGTAACCAATTGCTAATTATGCATATATAGGTTTTTACGTTTCTGCAAAATGTTTAAAATTCAGCTTTATTCTGCAGGTAATCACTACGTCTGGGGGGAAACGTAGCTCAAGAGCTGCTGGGAGAACAGGATAATTGCTGATTTTAATCACGTAGTGTGCACTTGGGAGAGAGCAAATTAATATTTGTGTACAGACGGAAATTTCCCGTGGCCTTGATTAAAGCAATGGAATGTGGGTTTAGGTAGACAGGGTCATGTGATGATGTGGTTAATAGAATGAGATAGGTTGGTAGCAGGGAAAAATAACATATTTTGTGTTCTATCTGGGGTTCGTTTGAAGACAGATTTCTGTAAGCTGCTCTGAATCTCAAAATCTCTCTGACAACTTTGAGACTGCATATACTCCTTGTAGCAAGTACATTTATGTTTGCTAACTGTGTTTAAACTGGACTTGTAAGTCTATAAAATAATGTTGCCCATCTGGAACTGAACAATCATAAGCTAGACATTTGAGCGGTTTCCTTTTATTTTTATTTATTGTTCAACTTTTAATAATTAAGCTGTTTCCTTTGATAGTTATATTCATAACTCTGTTGTTAAATAAAAGATTTCTAATTTGTCAATGGAATTACGCCTGGAATGAAGCACCCTATCTTCAGATTTATGCCAAAAAATATTGGTGTCGAGTCTGGCTTCACAATATATCTTGGGGTTCGGGTTTGGGACACAAACTTGAGCTATTTTTGATTTTTGTTTTACAAATGAACAATATTTTCTTCGAGTCCACGGGGAAATAACTCTTTTAATTCATATTCTGATGAAAACCCCTTTGTTTTCATTTTGTTTAATTTTTATCAGTTCTCGACCTTTTATTTCTTTATGTCTTTCTTTATTTTTCTTCCCACTACACTCTTTCCCTCTATTTTACCCCCTTTCCTTACCTTTTCTACCCCTTTGCTTCCCCCTTCTCCCTTTTTTCTCAATTTCGCCTCTCTCCCACCATTCTCCCCCCTCCCCCGACGTCTTCATCTGTCACAGCTTACCCTCTGATTCCAGCTTCTCTGCTGTTTGGCCATTCACACCTTCTATTCTCTCTATGGACTGCCATTAGCAGCCTTTCCCCTTTTGTGGCGATGACTCATCTTTCATTCCCTCACCCTGCAGCATAAATATCTCCCACTTTCCATGCCTTTTCGCTGTGACAAACGATCATCCAGACGCTGCCAGACCCGCTGAGATTTTCCAGCATTTTCTCTTTTGGTTTCAGAGTCCAGCATCTGCATTAATTTGTTTTTGTCCCTTGCACTTTCTGAGTTGTGTTCTAGAATGTGTGCTGAGGCAGAGCAAAGGCTAAATACTTTATTCTGTGCGCAGTGCCACTCGCCAATCCACTGTTGCTTCTTTTCTCTGTCAATCAACATACTGTACAATGCTTGCAGGTACCCTCATTGGAATACAGCACATTATTACATCTTGACATGGTTAAAACTTCATGTTGCAGCTGTTTGTAGAAATGATGCACAGCCTGGGAATAAAACAATTCAGCGGAAGAGCTTATTACCCTGAATAACAATGTAATCTGTAAAGGTAACACCAAACTTATAAAGAATCGGTTAGGGCATACCTCCATGCTTGGGAATAAAAAGTTCTACGCTTGAAGTTTCCAATTACGCACACCTAGAATGAGTCAACAGGGTTCAGTCCTTTCGAGGTAATTTGTGGTTAAGAAATAAGGGGATCATTCAAACTAATTCAGAAGAAATCAGTGAATCAGAACTTTGAAAATATACTCCTCTTTTTTGAATTAAATCCAGAGAAATATTAAGTATGGTGTGTGAGACAGCCAGGAAAGATAACATTTAAAGATATCTTAATAAGCTTTGGAGGCAAATGCAGAAGAAAGTTGATTGTTGATTTGTATTTGGGGCGCATGAATAATGGAAGGTAAGGTTTAGAGATCTTTATCAGATCAAAAGTAAGTGTTACAAAGTGAAATACATGGTGAATTCTCTGGATTGCAGAAAGAGTCAGTGAGTGTGACATGTCAAAATGCTCAAGTGATACATGAACAGGTGGGATAAACAGGTGTTAGCAAAAGAGGAGAAAAGAGGGGCTACAAATTCTGAAATTAACCTTGCTCTGAATAAATTGAAGATTGAGGAAGTACTTAAGAATTTAAATGCAACATTATGTTATCATCCAGAAACATTTCAAAGTTACTTACAAAAGCAGTCACACGGGACAAATTGTTGGAGTAGGCCAGAAGGGAGAACTTTGTCTATACATAGTTTAAGTTTATTTATTAGTGTCGCAAGTCGGTGATAACTGTGAAAATCCCCTAGTTGCTACACTCCAGCGCCTGTTCAGGACAACTGAGGGAGAATTTAGCATGGTCAATGCACCGAACCTGCACATCTTTGGACTGTGGGAGGAAATTGGAGCACCTGAAGGAAACCCACACAGACAGTAACCCAAGCCGGGAATCGAACCCGGGTCCCTGGAGCTGTGAGGCAGCAGTGCTAACCACTGTGCCACCGTGTCACTCCATGATGCTGCTGTGGGGGATTCAGCTTCAATAAGACAACACCAATATCGATTAAATCATGTAAAATTGGCTCAGATGCTGAACAAAAATTGAATGTATGCTTCAAAATGATCCAACAGACCCCATCACAATGACTGGATTACGCCCATTGTAATGGCATCAAAACTGAATGGATCACGGAGACTGTGTATTGATTACCTTAAACTAAATGCAGTACAAAGATAGCTTTGTATTTTCTTCCACCATTGGAAGGTTGTGTCAAAAGAGTTGCACAGCCAGTCTGTATTCCAAAAAGTGACTTACTTTGCAGATACTGGCAAATCCCATTATCAGAAAGGGCATAACTGATATCAGATGGAAATTTTCTGCCATCTACAGTGTGGTTCGTAGCGGCTTGAGGTGGTGCATGCTCGCTGGTAGTGGATCTTATGGTCCCACCTTTGACAATCAGGTTTCCCGTTGAATGCACCCCGAACAGCTGGGAAACATGTAGTGGGGGTGCGATGTCAGTGAGGGTGTAAGATCCGACCAGAATGAATGGTAACAAGATACAAGCGAATATCTTTTTTCACTCTGCGTGGCCTGTATCAATGGAAGGTAATATCCATTTGTATGAATAATCCAGCAGCAACATTTCAGAGACTAACAAATGAAGTGATTGAAGAGGTGAGTAATGATGCAATCTATATTGGTGCCTATATTTGGATTCGATGGCCCAGTGGTGTTATTGCTGGACTATTAATCCAGAAACTCAATGAATGTTCTGGGGAGCCGAGTTTGAATCCCGCCATGGCAGATGGTGAAATTTGATTTCAATAAAAATCTGCAATTAAAAGTCTCATGATGTCCATGATACCACTGCTCATTGTCAAGAAAACCCCGTCTGGTTCATTAATGCCCTTAATGGAATGAAATCTGCAATCCTTATCTGGTCCAGCCTACATGTGACTCCAGAGCCAGAGCAATGTGGTTGGCTCTCAACTGCCCTCAGGCAACTAGGGATGGGCAATAAATGCTGGCTGGACAGCGACATTCATGTCGAATGGATGAATAAAAATTTTGAAACAGAAAGATTAACTCAGTCCTGGGAGGAAAACATACAATATTTGAAGAAATTATTTGGGCCGCCTACAATAAGCCAATTTGGTTATAAATTTGGTTAAAAGTGAATTTGCGAAGGCAAAAGTCACCTATTTAGGCCATACTATTGGACACAATCAACATTCCTCATGATGCAAATACAAAAGAAGTTGTGGAGTCCCCAGTGCCTAAAAACAAGATGATAAGTTTTGAGATTTATTGATATGAGTGGATTTTATTTCAAATATGTGTCAGTTGTCAACACTGTAGTTTCTGCACTTCTTTAAAAGAACCAAAGAAGGTTCTAATGGACACAGCAATGTGTTAGACTGTGCTTGACAGCTTAAAGACTGTACCTATTACTACACCTATTCCAGCAGCATGTGATTCAACGAACACATTCTAAAATGGTGCTGACTTTCAGTAATGGGGCATTGGTGCTGTTTTGCTGCAGGATGATAAAATGGGAATTGAGAATTTAGTAGGATATTTTTCAGAGAAAGTAACAGTACATCAGAAAAAAATATTCAACTGTGGAAAAAGAGTCTTTCAGTTTTTGAAGTCTATATTGCAAACAAATCTTCAGAGATGATTATATGTACTGACCACAATTCTTTGAAGTTTCTGCAGATGTTTTGGGATACAAATGCAGAACTTTTCCAGTGGAGATTATTACAACAAACATTCAATTTGAAAATGATCCATGTGCCTATATGGGAGATTTCATTGCAGATGTGTGGTCATGAATTTAAATTCAAAGGTCTTGGATGTGGTTAATCGAAGAATTGAGTAGAACTAACTTCATTCTTACCAAAATACTGTTGTATATTTTCATATCTTATGCATGAAGATTATATTATAACAGTTCGTTATATAGCTAAGTATAATATGTAATAAGAAATGGGTTAAGAAAATGAAAACGTCTTTAAAAATATGACATTTCATTCTCCTTGTATCAGAAATGTATTTTTTTATATACATCTGCTTGTATTCTCTGCATTTAAAAAAATGTATATGCATGTGTGTGTGACTGTGTGTGAGAGAGAACAGACTGGAGGAGGTTACAGACTGTCTCTGAGACCGAAGAAATAAAAGGTTAAGTTATTAGATTTGTGCATTTGTAATGAGAGGTTATGGAGGGTTTTAACTACACTGAATTGGTTGGTTCGAAATCTGCTTTGTGAGGCAAGTGGTGAAACTGATTTTTGGGCTGTTGAATTTTAAAAGGCAATGTAGAGGTGTCGAGGAATATTTGCATCCCCAAGAGTCCCGTCCGTAATCAGTGGACGGTACAGTAAATTTTATTGACCGGAAAGTAGAGGCAAAACAGAAAACATGATGTTGACTTCAAAGATGTGTTTGAGGACAATAGAACCTGAGATGAGAGGGGGAAGATTGTTTAAGAATAGGAATGATCAACTGAGTCGAGTGGTTGTGAGGGAAGGCCCTGGAGAGCAGTTGGATGCTGAGAGGCTGTGAAGATTTTGAATTGAAAGCAGCCTCTCCGTGTAAGCCCAAAAGTGGATATGTCAGGAGATACTGGATAGGTGCAGGAAATATAGGGTTGTTGTAGTGGGAGACTTCAATTTCCCTGGTATAGACTGGAAATCGCTGAGGGCAGGGACTCTGGATGGTGAGGCATTTGTAAAATGTGTACAGGAGGGTTCGTTGGAACAATATGTGGACAGCCCAACTAGAGAGGGGGCTATACTGGACCTGGTGCTGGGGAATGAGCCCGGTCAGGTCTTCAAAGTTTTGGTTGGGGAACATGTGGCAAATAGTGACCACAATTCTGTTAGCTTTAGGATAGTGATGGAAAAGGATGAGTGGTGTCCCAAGGGTAAGGTGTTGGATTGGGGGAAGGCTAACTTTATTGGGATCAGGCAGAAATTGGCAGCTCTTGATTGGGAGAGGCTGTTTGAGGGTAAATCCACATCTGGTATGTGGCAGTCTTTTAAGGAACTACAGGCTTGTGTTAGGGCTACAGGACAAGCATGTGCCTGTAAAAAAGAAGGATAGGAAGGGTAGGATTAGAGAACCGTGGATAACCAGGGAAATTGAGGGACTGGTCAAAAGGAAAAGAGAGGCGTATGTTAGGTCCAAGCAGCTAAAAACGGAGGGAGCTCTGGAGGAGTATAATGAAAGTAGGAAAATACTCAAACGGGGAATTAGAAGAGCAAAAAGGGGTCACGAAATGTTCTTGGCAGACAGGATTAAGGAGAATCCCAAGGCATTTTATAAATACGTTAGGAACAAAAGGGTTGTTAGGGAAAAAATCGGACCTCTCAGGGACAAAAGTGGGGACCTATGCTTGGAGCCCAAAGAGGTAGGGGAGATCCTAAATGAATACTTTGCGTCGGTATTCACTAAGGAGAGGGATGTGTTGACTGGGAGTGTCTCGGAGGGGAGTGTTGAACCGTTGGAGAAAATCTCCATTACAAAGGAGGAAGTGTTAGGTTTGTTAGAGAATATAAAGACTGACAAATCCCCAGGGCCTGATGGAATCTATCCAAAGCTGCTCAGGGAGACGAGAGGTGAAATCGTTGGGCCTCTGACGCAAATCTTTGTCTCGTCACTGGACACAGGTGAGGTCCCAGAGGATTGGAGGATAGCCAATGTGGTCCCGTTATTTAAGAAGGGTAGGAAGGATAACCCGGGTAATTATAGGCCGGTGAGCTTGACGTCCATGGTGGGGAAGTTGTTGGAGAAGATTCTTAAAGATAGGATGTATGCGCATTTAGAAAGGAATAAACTCATTAACGATAGTCAACATGGTTTTGTGAGAGGGAGGTCATGCCTCATGAACCTGGTGGTGTTTTTTGAAGAAGTGACCAAAATGGTTGACGAAGGAAGGGCTGTGGATGTTGTCTATATGGACTTTAGTAAAGCATTTGACAAAGTCCCTCATGGTAGGCTAGTGAAAAAGGTTGGATCCCATGGGATAAAGGGGGAGGTGGCTAGATGGGTGGAGAACTGGCTTGGTCATAGAAGACAGAGGGTGGTAGTGGAAGGGTCTTTTTCCGGCTGGAGGCCTGTGACTAGTGGTGTACCGCAGGGCTCTGTATTGGGACCTCTGCTGTTTGTGATTTATATAAATGATCTGGAAGAAGGAGTAACTGGGGTGATCAGTAACTTTGCGGACGACACAAAACTGGCAGGACTTGCAGATAGTGAGGAACATTGTCAGAGGCTACAGAAGGATATAGATAGGCTGGAAATTTGGGCAAGGAAATGGCAGATGGAGTTCAATCCTGATAAATGCGAAGTGATGCATTTTGGTGGGAATAATGTAGGGAGGAGCTACACGATAAATGGAAGAACCATAAAGGGTGTAGAGACGCAGAGGGACCTGGGTGTGCAAGTCCACAGATCTTTGAAGGTGACGTCACAGGTGGAGAAGGTGGTGAAGAAGGCATATGGCATGCTTGCCTTTATAGGACGGGGCATAGAGTATAAAAGTTGGGGTCTGATGTTGCAGATGTATAGAACGTTGGTTCGGCCGCATTTGGAATACTGCGTCCAGTTCTGGTCGCCACACTACCAGAAGGACGTGGAGGCTTTGGAGAGAGTACAGAGGAGGTTTACCAGGATGTTGCCTGGTATGGAGGGGCTTAGTTATGAGGAGAGATTGGGGAAACTGGGGTTGTTCTCCTTGGAAAGACGGAGGATGAGGGGAGACTTAATAGAGGTGTATAAAATTATGAAAGGCATAGATAGGGTGAACGGTGGGAAGCTTTTCCCCGGGTCGGTGGTGACGTTCACGAGGGGTCATAGGTTCAAGGTGAAGGGGGGGAGGTTTAACACAGATATCAGAAGGACATATTTCACACAGAGGGTCGTGGGGGCCTGGAATGTGTTGCCGGGCAAGGTGGTGGAGGCGGACACACTGGGAACGTTTAAGACTTATCTCGACAGCTATATGAACGGAGTGGGAATGGAGGGATACAAAAGAGTGATCTAGTTTGGACCAGGGAGCGGCGCGGGCTAATTGTTCCTGGTTTCTCGTTTCAAGGCTTCATTCTATGATCATCTTGCTGGTGCCAGTACAGAGTGAGACTGCGGATAGTTGGGAACCTGTCTCGGGGGCAGGGAATTCATATGGTGTTCGTGGAAGTGGAAATGACTAGGGTTGGGAAGCAATTTCCGATCGGGGCCATTGTGATCTCCTGGACTCGTTTCGATCGCCTCAGGGGGTCGGAGAGGAATTTCCCAGATTTTTTTTCCCCATATTGGCCCTGGGGTTTTTCACTCTGGGTTTTCGCCTCTCCCTGGAGATCACATGGTCTGGAATGGGGGGGTGGGGGTAAGTTAATAGGTTGTAATGAACAAAGCATCGTAGCTGTGAGGGACAGCTCGGTGGATCGGATATTGGTATGTAGATAGGCTGGAAAATTGGGCGGGGATCCTGGATTCAGGATTCAATCCTGGACCGGGGAGCGGCGCGGGCTTGGAGGGCCGAAGGGCCTGTTCCTGTGCTGTATTGTTCTTTGTTCTTTGTTTGTATTTGCTTTCGAAAACCTTTCATTTAAACTGTGTTCTGTTAATGTGCATCTTACTTTCTAACAAAAAAAAAATCTCGTTTCCGATGATAAAGTCATAATCCAGACTGCAGGGTTTAAGGGTTTCTGTTCCCTGCTGACTCACTCAGCGAAACACATTGAAACTAACAACAGCCTTTATAGCTGAAAAAACACAATGACAATTTCACAAGCATGCATTTTGGATTTGGCGACAGAGTTTACCTGAATATTTACCTCCCAGGGCACAAGACTTTCTACTGCCAGCAGAGATCTTCAAGATGCTACTGATCCTAACTGAACTTATTTCGGATTGGATGTGGAGCCAGACGGGGAGTGTGTCTCCACTGGAAGGTGGAATCGAATCATGCACTGTGAGCATTAATCCACTCCATATCCTAGACATCTGATCTAACCGTTCTCACACCTGCCCCGTCCTCAAATGACACAGTAGCGGCTACATTAGTTAATTAATATTTTATTGTGTTGTAAAAGTAAACATTTCTCACTAATCAGGCTGACGCTATGTTTTGTGGTTCTCAATTTTAGGAAAAAATCACCTTTCAGCTCACTTATTATTAAACTTTAATAATCAGCACACCCTTCATTTGTAACATCAATTACAAACCTATTGGAACTAAATGAAATGTGTTTCGAACATTACATACAATAGATATCCTCTTCATTCTTTCATGGAGTGGCACCGTCAACATTTGTTGCCCATCCACAATTGCCTTTCAACTGAATGGCTTGCTATGCCATTTCCGAGGGCAGTTTTGAGTCAAAAAACATTTCTGCCTGTATGACCGAGCCAACATTGCTCATCTCCAGTAAATCAATAGAAATGAGTTCCAGCTGGTCTGGGTTTCCCATCCAGCGGCATCACCAATGTCTTTTACCCTACCTGGTAGCACAGTGGCACAGTGGTTAGCCCTGCTGCCTCGCAGCTCCAGAGACCTGTGTACGATTCCCAGTTTGGGCCACTGTCTGTGTGGAGTATGCACATTCTCCCGTGTCTGCGTGGGTTTCCTCCGGGTGCTCCGGTTTCCTCGCACCGTCCAAAAATGTGCAGGTTAGGTTGACTGGCAATGTTAAATTGCCCCTTAGTGTCCCGGGATGTGTATGTTAGAGGGATTAGCGGAGTAAATATATGGGGTTTCGGGGATAGGGCCTGGGTGGAATTGTTGTCGGTGCAGGCTCAATGGGCCGAACGGCCTCCTTCTGCACTGTTGGGTTTCTATGATTCTATGATACCACAACCACTACCAACACCACAGAGTTGAACCTCATTCTAATACAATGAGGATATTAACTCGATGTATTTTAGATATATTATTACCAGGGTCGCCATCATCATGATATATGGAGTGTTCATAAAATTCTGCTTCTTTATTTTATTGCACCAATGTTCTTATACTGACACATGAGAAGATGCTTGAAAGTTTTCTTGAAGGTCGGATGGCAGAGCGCGTAGCAAGCGGGGTTGACAGTGCTATTGATATCACAGAGCGAGTATCCAATAGCCCAGGCTGTGTCGGGAACACTGCTTGGACTAAAGGTGTAAATGAGCACCATGACAAAGTATGGGCTCAAGGTGACAATATATGCCAGGAGAAGGGCCAGAACAGTCCGAGTCACCTTCTTCTCACGGGACGTGTTCACTAATGTTCTAACAAATTGTTCCACTGTACATTTATTTCTGTCAGACCTCATTTTCCCATTATTCCCCACTCTGCAATTTTGTCAATGCCTTTCTAGAAGCTGTAGCAGTTGTCCTCAGTATTGACTCTATCCATTACATTCCCAGCCATCACCCCTTATGCCCATCCCATCCACACGGGAAAGTCGATTGCACTTGAAATGAGTTGCACAATGATATTGTAAATTCTTCAGTTCCTCCATCATTTAATCAATTTAACAAGTTGTGTAAATGGATGTTTGACCACATTCATCAACTGCTCTCTGAACTCAGTTTGAGTAACAACATAAACAAAAGGGTTTGTACAGCAACTCAGGAGCTGCAGCATGAATCCTACTTCGCCAATAAATGTAGGCAACAGTCCAGATTCATATCCTCTCAACCACGTTCCAGGCCATGTGTAATACATTGCATACATTGACCATAAGAGGATGAAATCTGCAGAAACGAAAAACAGTAAAATAGTAGATTTTCTTTGACTCTCCACCTGTGGCACGCTGGGACTCTCGCCAGTGCTGTGATCCCGGAGTCTCCTACAGGCTCCATTGGTCAATAAAACATGTCTAAGACTGAAAACATTGACCAGCAGAATGAGAACAAATGGGAAAACCGGAGTGAGAATGTAGTGGAGGAGCATAAATGTTGACCAGACTGGTGAGTCCAAAATGTTCCTTGGCACAGAACAAAACCAGGGGTCGTTCCATTGCCGATAACTATCTGAAAATGTAAAATACCACGTGATCTCCTTCAAACCGCTCAGTAAAGTCACTGTTCCCAGAGCCACAGCTGCAGTTTTCTTGGTGCAATATTTCCTTCTCAGCTTCTGGCAACAAATGGCCACAAATCGGTCAAAGATGAAAGTGACGGTAAACCAGACAGAACAGTCTGTGGCCGCATAAAACACAACACCATGGATATGACACTTCGGGATGGAGTCGACAAAATGCAACTCTTGCTGATCAACAAATGGAATGTGTCTCATCATCAGATCTGTAATAATTGTAAGAACCAGTAGATCTGCTGCTGCCATGGCCACCAGGTAGCGGGTCACACAATTGGAGAGGCCACACCTCCCCCGGAAGAGGATCGCAATTGGCACTACGTTAACATTGAGGAAGAGATATAAACAAGGATATTTTCCATCAGGTTGGCAGCACAGTCACCAGTTTCACTGAGTACTTCCTGACATACAGAAACATTGATATTCTATTTCCTGATATGTTAGTGTCTGATCTTAGAGAGGTCTATATGATCTTATCTAGGTCTATAAAGTAATGAGGGGCATAGATCAACTAGATAGTCAATATATTTTCCCAAAGGTAGAGGATCCAGATGACATAGGTTTAAGTTGAGAGGGGAGAGATACAAAAGTGTCCAGAGGGGCAATTGATTTCACACAGAGGGTGCTGAGTGTGTGGAACAAGCTGCCAGAGGTAATAGTAGAGGCGGGTACATGTTGTCTTTGAAAAAACCTTTAGACAGTTACATGGGTAAGGTGGATATAGAGGGATGTGGGCCAAACGCAGGCAATTTGGACTAGCTAAGTGGTCAAGGAATGGGCGGCATGGACAAGTTAGGCCGAAGGGCCTGTTTCCATGCTGCAAACCTCTATGACTCTATATATTGAATTGGTTCTACTCTGTTCACGCTCCAAATGGCTTAATTTTCCCCTATGCTTGTGAAAGCGCAACACATCCACACAGGACCTGAACATATCAATAATAAAAACCGAAGAAAAATGTGAACTGTCCTGATCACAGAACCTCTGTATGCTGTTTACGATGAGGACATTGCTGCACATGCAGACCATCTGCCCCAAATGCACATGGGAATTCTATTCCAGGCTCTGGGCACATTGTCCTTCATAAATAATTATGTGGAGATGCCAGCGTTGGACTGGGGTAAAAACACAGCAAGGGTTTTAACGACACCAGGTTAAAGTCCAACAGGTTTATTTGGTAGCAAATGCCATTAGTTTTCGGAGCGCTGCTCCTTCGTCAGATGGAGTGGAAATCTGCTCTCAAACAGGCACAGAGACACAAAATCAAGTTACAGAATACTGATTAGAATGCGAATCTCTACTGCCAACCAGGTCTTAAAGATACAGACAATGTGAGTGGAGGGAGAGTTAAGCACAGGTTAAAGAGGTGTGTATTGTCTCCAGACAGGACAGACAGTGATCTTCTGCCAGTGATTGTCTGGAGACAATACACATCTCTTTAATCTGTGCTTAACTCTCCCTCCACTCACATTGTCTGTATCTTTAAGATCTGGCTGGCTGTAGAGATTCGCATTCTAATCAGTATTCTGTAACTTGATTTTGTGTCTGTGTGCCCTGTTTGAGAGCAGATTTCCACTCCATCTGACGAAGGAGCAGCACTCCAAAAGCTAATGGCATTTGGTACCAAATAAACCTGTTGGACTTTAACCTGGTGTTGTTAAAACTCTTACTTCATAAATAACCCAGGGAAACAGTATCCCTTGGTCGAATGTTGTGTCTCAGTCTGTGAATGAAATTTAAGAGTACCCTAGTGGAAACAGTCAGCACATGCTAGCACTTTGCTTCTTTGTCGCCAGGGAACCTGTCTCTGCAGGATGAGCTCAGTTCACGCATTGAAAAAGCAGCAACCAACCTTTTGATGAAATGACACAATAGACATGACAAACCATCAGATCAACATGTAACACCAAGAGACTCAGAAGGAGAGATTGTGTCCTCAGAACATCGCTGTATGGACCATGAGTCTCTGCAACTTGCACCTGCCAACAACAAGAACATTTGTCTACGGCACTGGTTTCACATGGGGTGGGTGGGTGGATGGTCAAATTCATCAGAGCCGCCGCCATTTCTCGGAAATGCTAGCGACAATCAAGCAAATGAGGCCCTGTTTGCAGTGGAAAGACGTTCGCCACATCAAGAAGGACCTACGATCCAGAGAGGTAGCTCATGCCTGGAAAATAGAGGACATCCGATTCTCCTATTCAGGGATGCTGATAAAAAGGCCTGAAAACCCTTAACATGAGTGGCGACCAGTGATAGTTTCTGGTTGGCGATCGATGGAAATGATAACATCAGCTATGAGCAGTGTTTTACCACTATGAAATCATGTTCTTGCAGAAGATTACCCGCAACAATGGCGAGAGGCAACCTCATGGGTGGCAACAGAGGCAGACTTTGCCTTTGTGCAATCAACGTGTTCACGTTGCAGAGACTCATTGTCCATACATTGACGAGGGTTACATCAGATCGCTTGTTGCACCATCAGAAAAAGTGCAACAAGCGATCTGATGTAACGCTCGTCAATGTTTGGATGCTGCATTCGCATCATCCGTCATTGATGGAAGGATGCCAGCCCAAAACAAACAGTGAACTGTACCTGTGACAGTGTTACCTGCTGGAGGCAGTGACTGTCGTTCGATGAAAGCAATCATTAAAATGAATTTCATATTTGGATTGCAATAAGACACGAAGATAAACAGTTTGTAAAGGCCAGATAAAAGTTGCTGCAGATCTGACCCTTTCCTTGTTCTGCTGAAAACAATTGAGTGTTGCAGCAGAAATGAAAGGTGACATGAAATATTGACAGTAAAGGACAGAGCAACCTGATAGAAATTTGTCCATCAGGTTTACTGAGATATTCGCCCACTGGTTACAAGCAACAGATAATTCAATAATGTCTAAACAATGATTGGACAGGAGACCTTTGGAATTCAATGCAATCCATCAACTTATCTCTGTAGACAAGTCAACAGTTATCAAACAAAAAACCATGTAGCAAATGAAAAAAAACAAATCACTGCGGATGCTGAAATTTGAAACAGAATCAGAAAATGCGGGATAATCTCAGCAGGTGTGGCAGCATCTGTGCAGAGAGAGAACAGAGTTAACGTTTCAAGTCCACATCACTCGATCTCAAAAGTGGGGTCAAACCAACACAAAATGTTAACTCTATTTTATCTCTCCACAAATGTCGCCAGTCCTGCTGAACTTTTCAGAATTGCTGTAGAACGTGAAACAAAGAACAAAGAACAAAGAACAGTACAGCACAGGAAACAGGCCCTTCGGCCCTCCAGGCCTATGCCGCTCCTTGGTCCAACTAGACCAATCGTTTGTATCCCTCCATTCCCAGGCTGCTCATGTGACTATCCAGGTAAGTCTTAAACGATGTCAGCGTGCCTGCCTCCACCACCCGACTTGGCAGCGCATTCCAGGCCCCCACCACCCTCTGTGTAAAAAACGTCCCTCTGATGTCTGAGTTATACTTCGCCCCTCTCAGCTTGAGCCCGTGACCCCTCGTGATCGTCACCTCCGACCTGGGAAAAAGCTTCCCACTGTTCACCCTATCTATACCCTTCATAATCTTGTATACCTCTATTAGATCTCCCCTCATTCTCCGTCTTTCCAAGGAGAACAACCCCAGTCTACCCAATCTCTCCTCATAGCTAAGACCCTCCATACCAGGCAACATCCTGGTAAACCTCCTCTGCACTCTCTCCAATGCCTCCACGTCCTTCTGGTAGTGCGGCGACCAGAACTGGACGCAGTACTCCAAATGCGGCCTAACCAGCGTTCTATACAGCTGCATCATCAGACTCCAGCTTTTATACTCTATACCCCGTCCTATAAAGGCAAGCATACCATATGCCTTCTTCACCACCTTCTCCACCTGTGTTGCCACCTTCAAGGATTTGTGGACTTGCACACCTAGGTCCCTCTGTGTTTCTATACTCCTGATGACTCTGCCATTTATTGTATAACTCCTCCCGACATTATTTCTTCCAAAATGCATCACTTCGCATTTATCCGGATTAAATTCCATCTGCCACCTCTCCGCCCAATTTTCCAGCCTATCTATATCCTGCTGTATTGCCCGACAATGCTCTTCGCTATCCGCAATTCCAGCCATCTTTGTGTCATCCGCAAACTTGCTGATAACACCAGTTACACCTTCTTCCAAATCATTTATATATATCACAAATAGCAGAGGTCCCAGTACAGAGCCCTGCGGAACACCACTGGTCACAGACCTCCAGCCGGAAAAAGACCCTTCGACCACTACCCTCTGTCTCCTATGGCCAAGCCAGTTCTCCACCCATCGAGCCACTTCTCCTTGTATCCCATGAGCCTTAACCTTCTTAACCAACCTGCCATGTGGGACTTTGTCAAATGCCTTACTGAAATCCATATAGACGACATCCACGGCCCTTCCTTCATCAACCGTTTTTGTCATTTCCTCAAAAAACTCCACCAAATTTGTAAGGCACGACCTCCCTCTTACAAAACCATGCTGTCTGTCATCTGAAAGCAGAGATGTCAGGTTATGAGCTGGACTGCGGGAGGTGGATTCTGAGCCATCAGCACAAACCAAGTCAACACTTATTTATGTTCTAGCAGAATCTGTTTTCCGATTTCTAATCTGTATTAGAGATGTGGAGAATCTTTTAACATTAAGAGGCAGACGGTAGGTGAGGGAAATGTTGAACGTGAGGGATGCGCCATTCTTTAAGTTCAGAACGAAGCGAATATTGTGTAATAATCAAAACAAATCAAATGAAAACAATATCAAGAGCAGAACGCAAGAATTTCACTGAATCTACCTCAGAGATGAATCTACTGATAAACAGGATGAGAAGATTAATGCAGTGGAACATGGATTATAGAATTAATAGCTAGATATTGGGACTTACCAGGAATGCCAATGGCAGCAAGCAGAGAATAGAAAATGTGTTCTAACTCAAGGACGAAGAAGAGTATCTTCCACTGGTCCATTCCTGTGGAGCCACTGATCCTGGTTATTGTTGGAGGTGAAGCTCCTCTTGACACTAACAGATAAAACACATCGGCAGCAGGCCTTTATGAATAGAAGGGTGAGACCTCCAGAGATTCCAAGTGGTTCTCAGAGACTGATATTAATCATAGTCACTCAATAAACACTTTCAGTTAACTCCTTCCAATCCGACAGTTAGTGGCAGCGCATTCATTTGGCAATGTGTGAAATGTGTTCCAGGGTTGAAGGACAAATAGAAGCACCCACTCCTGTGCTCATGTGCCTCCCCCTTTTATGGTTTTGTGTCATGTAAGCCGATGGTATGAGCCTGCAAGCTGTGCTGTAGATAGTCAAGGTCTATTTTCCAAAGGTTTAAAATAGCACTGATGTTTGTGACAATATTAATCTAAAAGAGAAACATGATTAAAATAATAAAGATGTGGAGATGCCAGCGTTGGAGTGGGGTGGGCACAGTAAGAAGTCTCACAACACCAGGTCAAAGTCCAACATGTTTATTTGGAATCACAAACTTTTTTAGCGCTGCTCCTTCATCATGTGAGTGGAGAGATTGGTTTGTAAACATGGTATATATAGGCAAAGGCACAATTGCAAGAGAATTACAGCTTGGAATGTGAAGAATTGTTGGAATGCAGTTTTACAGGTAATCAAGTCTTTAAATTTACAGACAGCACGAGTGGAGATTGGGGTAATTTCATGTTAAAGAGGTGTGAATTGTCTCAAGCCAGGACAGTTAGTAGGAGTTTGCAAGCCGAAGCCAAATGGTGGGGGTTACTTGTAGTGTGACATGAAACCAAGATCCCAGTTGAGGTCATCCTCATGCATGGGGAATTTGGCAATCAGTTTCTGCTTGGCGATTGTGTGCTATCGTGTGTCTTGAAGGCCGCCTTGGAGACTGCTTACCTGAAGATCAGAGGCTGAATGCCCTTGACTGCTGAAGTGTTCCCCAACTGGAAGGGAACACTCCTGCCTGGCAATTGTCACGTGGTGTCCGTTCATCCGTTGTCCTAGCATCTGCAATAGTCTCACTGATGTACCAAGCTTTGGTACATCCTTTCCTGCAGCATATGAGGTAGACAACATTGGCCGAGTTGCAGGAGTATGTACCGAGCAACTGACGTGTGATTGTGGTATCCATGTCGATGGTCCAGCATATCTTGCAGAGGTTGCCGTGGCAGGATTATGTGGTGTCATGGTCGCTGTTCCCCTGAAGGCTGTGTAGCTTGCTGCGAACAATGGTCTGTTTGAGGTTGCGCGGTTGTTTGAAGACAGGAAGTGGAGTTGTGGGGATGGTCTTTTTAAGATCTCCTTCTTCATGAATGACATGTTGAAGGCTTTGAAGAAGATGCTCTAGTTTCTCTGCTCCGAGGAAATACTGGGTGACGAGTGGTACCCTGCTGGTCATGTCTCATGTTTGTCTTATGAGGAGGTCAGTGCAGTTTTTTTGCTGTGGCGTGTCAGAATTATCGATCGATGAGTCAAGCACCATATGCCGTTCTTACAAGGGTGTCTTTCAGCGTCTGTAAATACCTGTTGTGTTCCTCTTCCTCTGAGCAGATCCTGTGTATATGGAGGGCTTGTCCATAGGCGATGGCTTCTTTAACATGGTTAGGGTGGAAGCTGGAGAGTGAACTTTGTGAGATTAACCGTGGGCTTGCGGTAGAGTGACGTGCTGAGGTGACCGTCCTTGATGGAGATGCCTGTGTGCAAGAATGCAACCGTTTCTGGAGAGGAGTGCCGTGAGTCCAAAGGAAGAAAATGCCATTGATGTATCTGGTGTATAGCGTCAGTTGAAGGTCCTGCGCGGTGATAAGTTCTTGTTAGAACTTGTGCATAAAGATATTGGCGTATTGAGGTGTGCAAATGGTCCCCATGGCTGTTCTGTGCATCTGGATGTAGAACTGGTTGTCTAAGGTGAAAACGCTGTGGCCCAGGATGAAGTGGATGAGTTTTAGAATTACGTGTGGAAATTGGCAGTTGTCAGTGTTGAGTACTGAGGCTGTTGCAGCAATGCCGTCCTCGTGGGGGAAGCTTATGTAGAGTGCCGAGACGTCTATTGTAATGAGGAGTGTCCCTGGTTCAACTGGACCATGGGTGCTGAGTTTCTGTAAGAAGTCTGTAGTGTCACGGCAGAAGCTGGGAGTTCCTTGTTAACTGTGTGGGCAATGACTTGGCAGATGGAATATGAAGTAAGAAAATGTGAAGTTATGCAATTTGGTAGAAAATAAATTAGCTGAATATCAGTTAACTAGAGAAAGACTGGAGAAATCTGCAGCAAAGAGGGATTTGGAAGTACTTGTGCATAAATCACAAAAAGCTAGCGTGCACGTTCAGCACATAATAGAGAAATGAAATGAAAAGTTGGTATTTATTTCTACGGGAATGGATGTATAAAAAGGGACGTCTTGTTCAAACTATACAAGGCAATAGTAAGATCACATCTGGAATAATGTGACCTGTGTTGGTCCCCTGTCTAAGGAATGATATAGTGGAGGGAGTCCAGAGAAGGTTCACTCAGTTAATCTCCGGTATGGAGGGATTATCTTACGAGCAAAGGATGAGTAGATTGGACAGATACTCATTGGAGTTCATAAGAACGACATGCGACTTTGTTGAGACACATATGATTCTCAGGGAGTTTGACAGGGACGATACTGTGAGATTGTTTACCCTTGTGTGAGAGTCCAGGGCCAGAGGTAATGATCTCAGAGGAAGGGGTTAAGCATTTAATCCCGAGGCATGGTACATTCGGGAGACCATGCAGACGCTACGACAACGAATGAATGAACACCGCTCGACATTCACCAGGCAGGAGTGTTCCCTTCTAGCCGGGGAACACTTCAGCAGTCACGGGCATTCAGCCTTTGATCTTCGGGTAAGTGTTCTCCAAGGCGGCCTTCACGACACACGACAACGCAAAATCGCTGAGCAGAAACTGGTAGCCAAGTTCCGCACACATGAGGACGGCCTCAACCGGAATCTTGGGCTCATGTCACACTATCTGTAACCCTCACAACTTGCCTGGGCTTGCAAAATCTCACTAACTGTCCTGGCTGGAAACAATACACACCTCTTTAACCTGTGCTTGGCCCTCTCTCCACTCACATTGTCTGCAACTTTAAGATTTGATTACCTGTAAAGACCCGCATTCCAACCATTATCTTGTAAATTGAGTTTGTGTCTTTATATGCCCTGTTTGTGAACACAAGTCCTCACTCACCTGAGGAAGGAGCTTGAGACTCCGAAAGCTGGTGCTGCCAAATAAACTTGTTGGACTTTAACCTGGTGTTGTGAGACTTCTTTCTGTGCTTAAGCATTTAAGATAGAGCGAAGGAGGAATTTCTCCTCTCAGGGGCAGCAAATATGTACTTTTTTTTTAACGATGTGGAGATGCCGGCGTTGGACTGGGGTGAACACAGTAAGAAGTCTCACAACACCAGGTTAAAGTCCAACAGGTTTATTTGGTAGCAAATACCATAAGCTTTCGGAGCACTGCTCCTTCGTCAGATGGAGTGGAAATGTGCTCTCAAACAGTGCAAACAGACACAAAATCAAGTTGCAGAATACTGATTAGAATGCGAATCCGACAGCCAGCCAGGTCTTAAAGGTACAGACAATGTGGGTGGAGGGAACATTAAACACAGGTTAAAGAGATGTGTATTGTCTCCAGACAGGACAGCAAGTGAGATTCTGCAAGCCCAGGAGGCAAGCTGCGGGGGTTACTGATAATGTGACATAAATCCAACATCCCGGTCTAGGCCGCCCTCATGTGTGCGGAACTTGGCTATCAGTTTCTGCTCAGCGACTCTGCGCTGTCGGTTGGGTCATTAGGTATGTTCCAGGCTGAGATGGATAGATTTTTAATTAGTTATGGAATCAACGGTTATAGGGAAAAGGGTGAGAAAGTGGAGGCGAGGATATCACATCAGATCAGTAATGATCTCACTGAATGACAGAGCAGACACGATGGGCCGAATGGCTTTCTTCTGCTCCGACATGGCATGGTCCAAGGCAGCTCGCCACCACCTTCTCAAAGGAAATTAGGAATGGGCAACAAATGCTGGTGTGGGCAACGTCCACATCCTTTGAATGAGTAAATACATATTTTTATGAGAAAGAAGGCAAGTTCAAGGGAGAAAGTTACATAAAAAGATGTGCTAAAAACGTGCGATGGGGCTGATTAAATGAGAAGTATCTCGTGAAGAGCATAAGACTAGCTCAAAATATTCGGTTTGTATCGCCTGATATTCTTCTGTCGCATCTACATAAAATATAATCCTCTCCCCATTCAGCTCTGCCTGCCTACCTATCGAGAACGCAGTGACTCTGGAAGTTGCAGATGTCTTTCTCCATTAAACGGCTGAACTGACTTTTTACAGTACAGCACAAGCAAAATGCCACAAATCGTTGAAGTTGCCCTGAAAGCAAATGTTAGAACGCCACTCCAAAACAGAACCATGTCCGCTACACAAATGTTCACCCTCTGTGTAAATGGAGTGATTACACAAC
This sequence comes from Mustelus asterias, assembly GCF_964213995.1. NCBI lineage: Eukaryota > Metazoa > Chordata > Chondrichthyes > Carcharhiniformes > Triakidae > Mustelus > Mustelus asterias. Next base: position 21,342,639 of record NC_135808.1, on the reverse strand, counting down.
TTGCCGTACAGTGCATCCCCAGCCCATTTTGGAGTTAATTGAGAATGACCCCAAGTGAAACACTTTCAACTCTCAGGCAGAGAAATGCAGTTCTCATTGATGCTTTAATAATTGTGCAGAATTGCGAAGTCTCCCCCTGAATGGCAAACTAAGGCCAGTCGAGATTATTACCTTCCTGTGGATAGCCTTTTTCAAATAAATAACGAACAACGAGTTTGTAATTTTCCAGGCTATTGCAAGAGTTTGGGTGACAGTTCTTCTGTAATGTGCTCCAACATTGAAGGGAGAGTGGAATTGGTTCTTCATTATTGACAGAAAATGAGAGAAAGTGGGCAGTTTAAAGTGTACAGCATTGTATTGAGGAAGTGAACATGGAGTCCAATTTCTAGGTGGTAAACATGAATCAATACATCATAAAAATCGAAGAAAAGTCAGAAAAACATAGCCTTTGGCAAGATTATGATTTAATTGTGACGGAGATAACGAAAAACCAATCTCATGTTGAAGTAATGTTATCTTAATCCCCGAGTGAAATTCACTCTCTTCGTCAAATTCCTTGTCCTCGTATACTTCTAGTAAGTAAAGGGACTGTATGGCTATGGTTAAAGAGAGCTGTGTTTCTTTTCTGCTAATGAGGGCACCCCTACTAACCTTCCATGTTTGGTGAAAAGGCGACTGATCATCATTGTATGTCATTTTTTTAATTCCGTGAATTCATGGCTGAACCTGTCCCAGGAAAGCGGGGATTAGTTAATGTTCATGTTGGCCATTTGTTCTCTTCGTCATAGGCTGGCCTTCTGTGAGAAAATATGACTCGGAACCTGCAGCTTTTCGATTTGCTTGTGGTTTTCATTATCACTGCCTGCATTTTCCACTTTTCGAGCCAATTGTACAATAATTGACATTGTCTCATTGTTTTTTGATTGTAGAGACGCGATTTCGATGGAGCCACGTTGCTGTGAGGAGGAATGCACTCTAACGTGTATCTGAACGAGAGTAGGCAATTCCGATATATGTAACCAGTATGTCTGGGGGCGTGTAGCACTGGGGGTTGCTGGGAGAAGAGGATAATTATTGATTTCAACTGATAGTAGTGTGCACTTAGGAGAGAGCTAATGAATATTTGTGTGTGCATGGAAATTTGTCTTATGGTCTTGATTAAAGCAATGGAATGTGGGTTTAGGAATGCAGGTTCATGTGATGATAGTGTTAATAGGAGGAGCTACGTCGGTAATAGGAAAAAAGAGACATCTTTTGTGTTCTATCTGGGGTTGGTTTGAAGACAGATATCTGCAAATTGTTCTGAATCTCAAATTCTCTCTCTAATAGCTTTGAGCCTGTATGCACTCCTTTTAGCAAGTATATTTATGGTTGCTAACTCTATTTGAAGTGGACTTGTAAGTCTATAAGAGAATGTTGCTTTTTCGGAACCGAACACTCGTAAACTAAACATTTGAGTTGTTTCATTTTATTTTTAATTGTTCAGTTTTTAATAATTAAGCTGTTTCCTTTGTTAGTTATAATCAAAACTGTGTTATCAAATAAAGTTAGCTTCATGTTAAAACATTTTAATTTGTTCGCGGAATTACTCCTGGAGTGAAGTATCCTATCCTCACATTCATGCCAAAAAATGTTGGTCTCTCGTCTGATTTCATGATGACAACCAGGTTGATACCGGAGATGAGGGGTGTAGCTTATGAGGAGAGATTGAACAGATTGGGTCTGTACTCGTTGGAGTTTAGAAGGCTGAGGGGTGATCTTATAGAGACATATAAGATAATGAAGGGGCTGGATAGGGGAGAGGTAGAGAGATTCTTTCCACTTAGAAGGGAAACCAGAACTAGAGGGCACAAGCCTCAAAATAAGTGGGGGCCGGTTCAGAACAGAGTTGAGGGGGAACTTCTTCTCTCAGAGGGTAGTGAATCTCTGGAATTCTCTGCCCGTTGAAGTGGTGGAGGCTACCTCGTTGAATATGTTTAAATCACGGGTAGATAGATTTCTGATCGATAAGGGAATTAAGGGATATGGGGAGCAAGCGGCTAAGTGGAAGTGATTAGCTTCAGATCAGCCATGATCTTGTTGAATGGCGAGGCAGGCTCGAGGGGCGAGATAGCCTACTCCTGCTCCTATTTCTTATGTTCTTATGTTCTTATGTACCTTGTAGTTCTGGTCTGGGACCTTAATGCAAACTATTTTCTGATTTTTGTTGGAAAAAATAATGATATTTTCTGTGAGTTCACCGGGAAATAACTCTTCTAACTTCATATTCTGTTACCATGTTCAGATTTCTTACCGTCTATCTTTTCTCTATCTCTGTCTCTTTGTGGAGTCAGTCAACTGAAAGAAGGATGAGGATAAACAGTAATTCATGGATTAGAAACACTGGACCCTGTCTATGCCTGCCTGTCTTCATTCATTAACTCGTATCTGAGCTGTTACCTTATTAATTAATTGAACAATTGGTGAAACCGAATATTTCACCATGATCATGAGCTCCTGTCTGAACTTGGACTGAGTCACCCCGTAAATAAATGTGTTTGTGCAGCAGCTTAATTCCAACAGCAATACTCTGACTTCATCAAAGCTGTATGAAGAATTTTCATTATACCTGGGATATTTTCCTGTAACGTTGTAATATATGAAGTGTACAAGATGTAAAAGCAACAGAATTATGAAGCTGCTAGATATGGTGAAGTGTAAAATCACAGACTTCCTTCTGCTCTCCATCTCTGGGTCTCTATGATCATCTCTATTGCTCTGAACCCTCAGTCTTTGACAGACTTGACAGTTTACTAAAATGTATCTGACTGTCAGACTTTTTAGGCGAGACAGAGGAGGGGCCAAAAGAGGTGGGGGAATAGCAGTATTAGTTGGAGACCATAGTACAGCGGTGCACAGGGAGGACAATTCAGAGGGGTCGTGTAACGAGTCACTCTGGGTGGAGCTTAGAAACAAGAAGGGCGCAGTCACTATGTTGGGGGTATACTACAGGCCCCCCAACAGCCCAAGGGAAGTGGAAGAACGGATATGTCAGGAGATACTGGATAGGTGCAGGAAAAATAGGGTGGTTGTAGTGGGAGACTTCAATTTCCCTGGTATAGACTGGAAATCGCTGAGAGCTGGGACTCTGAATGGGGAGGAATTTGTAAAATGCGTACAGGAGGGTTCTTTGGAACAATATGTAGATAGCTCGACTAGAGAGGGGGCTATACTGGAACTAGTACTGGGGAATGAGCCCGGTCAGGTCTTCAAAGTTTCGGTAGGGGAACATGTGGCAAATAGTGACCACAATTCTGTTAGCTTTAGGATAGTGATGGAAAAGGATGAGTGGTGTCCCAAGGGTAAGGTGTTGGATTGGGGGAAGGCTAACTTTAGTGGGATTAGGCAGAAATTGGCAGCTCTTGATTGGGAGAGGCTGTTTGAGGGTAAATCCACATCTGGCATGTGGGAGTCTTTTAAAGAACAGTTGTTAGGGCTACAGGACAGGCATGTGCCTGTAAAAAAGAAGGATAGGAACGGTAGGATTCGAGAACCGTGGATAACCAGGGAAATTGGGGGACTGGTCAAGAAGAAAAGAGAGGCGTATGTTAGGTCCAGGCAGCTAAAAACGGAGGGAGCTCTGGAGGAGTACAAAGAAAGTAGGAAAGAACTCAAACGGGGAATTAGAAGGGCAAAAAGGGGTCACGAAATGTCCTTGGCAGACAGGATTAAGGAGAATCTTAAGGCATTTTATTCATATGTTAGGAACAAAAGGGTTGTCAGGGAAAAAATCGGACCTCTCAGGGACAAAAGTGGGGAATTATGCTTGGAGCCCAAAGAAGTAGGGGAGATCCTAAATGAATACTTTGCGTCGGTATTCACAAAGGAGAGGGATGTATTGACTGGGAGTGTCTCGCAGGGGAGTGCTGAACCGTTGGAGAAAATCTCCATTACAAAGGAGGAAGTGTTAGGTTTGTTAGAGAATATAAAGACTGACAAATCCCCAGGGCCTGATGGAATCTATCCAAGGCTGCTCAGGGAGACGAGAGATGAAATCGCTGGGACTCTGACGCAAATCTACAGGAGGATATAGATAGGCTGGAAATTTGGGCAAAGAAATGGCAGATGGAGTTCAATCCTGATGAATGCGAAGTGATGCATTTTGGTAGAAATAATGTAGTGAGGAGCTATACGATAAATGGCAGAACCATAAAGGGTGTGCAAGTCCACAGATCCTTGAAGGTGACGTCACAGGTGGAGAAGGTGGTGAAGAAGGCATATGGCATGCTTGCCTTTATAGGACGGGGCATAGAGTATAAAAGTTGGGGTCTGATGTTGCAGATGTATAGAAAGTTGGTTTGGCCGCATTTGGAATACTGCGTCCAGTTCTGGTCGCCACACTACCAGAAGGACGTGGAGGCTTTGCAGAGAGTACAGAGGAGGTTTACCAGGATGTTGCCTGGTATGGAGGGGCTTAGTTATGAGGAGAGATTGGGAAAACTGGGGTTGTTCTCCCTGGAAAGATGGAGGATGAGGGGAGACTTAATAGAGGTGTATAAAATTATGAAAGGCATAGATCGGGTGAACGGTGGGAAGGTTTTCCCCAGGTCGGTGGTGACGTTCACGAGGGGTCATAGGTTCAAGGTGAAGGGGATGAGGTTTAACACAGATATCAGAAGGACATATTTTACACAGAGGGTGGTGGGGGCCTGGAATGCGCTGCCAGGCAAGGTGGTGGAGGCGGACACACTGGGAACGTTTAAGACTTATCTAGATAGCCATATGAACAGAGTGGGAATGGAGGAATACAAAAGAATGATCTAGTTTGGACCAGGGAGCGGCACGGGCTTGGAGGGCCGAAGGGCCTGTTCCTGTTCTGCATTGTTCTTTGTTCTTTGTCAGAATGCCGAGCAACAGAATTACTGCATATGAGATCAATGGGGTTTAAATAGTTACAAATCAGTTAAATGCCACGCATCCTGGGTCTGTATAAAAGCTTAACTTTTCATTACAGAACCAGGGGACATTATGAACTATTTCTCGACGTTCAAATCCAAAATAAAAGTGGGTGGTTTTGAATAGAGAAAAATGCCACTTGTTGCTATCGCAGTTGCAGTTTTCTCGGTGCAATATTTCATTTCCAACTTTTGGCAAGGGAAGGACAAAAACCGATCAAAAGAGAAAGTGACAGTGAACCAGACAGAGCAGTCGGTTGCTGCAAAAAGCAGGACAGTGAGAATGCTACACACATGGGTATTGTCCAGAAAAGATTGTGGGAAATAATAAAACGTGATTCTGAAGAGTACCACATCGACAATAATGACCAGTAAATGAGCTACTGCCATGCTCACTCGGTAACAAGTAGTGCAGGCGGAGAGGCTACATTTTCTGCGTGACAGGATCACAATTGCCGGTAAATTAACTGTAAGACAAAGAAAGCAAAAGAGACTGTAACTTATTGATCAAACATTGTCTGCTATCGCTGGATTGAAGTCAGGTAATGCGAATATATATTACAAAATAGCCTTAACAGCCCATGTCCAACATGAAGCCACCTACTTTAGAGTTAAGCCGAGACAGGACAATGGGAGCTGAACAACTGACCCATACTAATAAGGCTATGAGACTCAGGAGGCGAAGGAAATTTGACATGTCCGTATGACTTTCACCAACGTTTACAGATGCACCATAGAGAGCATCCTTTCTGGTTGGATCGCCGCTTTGTATGGCTGCTGCTCTGTCCAAGACAGCAAGAGACTACGAAGCCAAGTCCATCATGCAAACCAGCCTCCCATCCATTAACTCCGTCTACATTTCCCGCTGCCTTGGAAAAAGAGCCAGCATAATCAAGGACCCCACGTACCCTGGACATACCCTCTTCCACCTTTTTCAATCGGCAAACGATACAAAAGTACCAACCAACTCAAGAACAGCCTCTCCCCTGCTGCCATCAGACATTTGAATGGGCCTATCTTATATTAAGTTGATATTTATCTGCACCTTAGCTATAACTGTAACAGTACATTCTCCAGTCTCTCGTTTCCTTCTCTATAAATGGTATGCTTTGTTTGTACAGCGCACAAGAGACAGTACTTTTCAGTGTTTACTACTATATGTGTGAAGAATAAATCAAATCAGATCAGATCAAATCAACTGGCAGCCTCTGAGTTTCACCTCTTTCACAGAGATAGTGCAATGTAACAGCTGAAGTGAGGGTGACAATAGCTTTGCGGGAAAGATCAGTGTTTTCAGTGCACTGTCCTTTGAATCACATGTCCTTACCTTCCATCTTATGTAACATCCGCTGTGTATTCCCCGGCAGCATCCTATACAAGCATACCAAGTGCAACCCTGCCCTTTCACCCCTTTCCTTCCCATTGTCTACAGTCCCAAGCACTCCTTCCAGAAGCAGCGCTTTACTGGTACATCTTCCAAATCAGGCACCGCTTTTACTGCTCACAACTTGGTGTCCTCTACATTGGAGATGCTGAGTGAAAAATAACAAGGTCGATACAATTGCAAATGAAGGAGAGTGGTTAATATCCAGAGCATTCGAATAATATCTAATATCAGAGGTCAAATTATACTTTTTGCAGAACATAGATAATATTGCACCTATCGTATTGATCTTCATTGTACAAGAAGGTGTAGAGGAATACAGGGTGGTGGAACATATTTTACAAGGATTATATCAGCATATGTCAGATTATGACTAGTGCCGTGGTTCCCCGTGGACGGCAAGAAGAGTTAATCAATCAGAATAGAGAGTCTGAGTCTTGATCTTCCAGGCAGCAAGGCTTTATTAGCTAATACATTTCAATAAAGCCAGGATTTCCAGACAAATCCAAAAAACCAGTGCTCTGACAGTCCTTTTTATCCACATTTAGCTTCATATTTCATCATTCTTATCTTACAGTCAAGGTTTTTTTGTTGCAGACCCCAAGGCCACTTTTCGTTAGCCACCATGATTTACTAGACCTACGTTATCTGCCTTCTTTCTGTTTTTTCACTAATGAATGTGCTATGATATCACTGTGGTTACATCCTGCCTTCTTATCTGAAGTTTATTGTCTAATCAGCCAAGGTTGTTGCTTGTTCAACCATTGTAGGGCATCCTGCTATGCCAAGTCTTTTTTCCCGTTGTCTGACTTTCTCACGTTTATTTAAGAAATTACTTTCAGCTTCTATGTTCATTTATGTGAGTATCCATGTGTATGCTTAATAAGATATGTGATATATGAGAGCTTCTCAAGTAGTGATTATCTCTTCTATGTTAATTATTATCTCCTACTTGTCCTAATAATTATTCCTTCCAATATATGTTGTCTTAATGATTATTCCTTACACTAGCTGGGAGGAAGGGAACGGTTGGGCTTCTTCTCTTTCGTAAAGGGAAGTCTGAGGCTGTAAATTCGATTGCGTTATAGCGTCGACATAGAGCAGATGGTTCCAGTTCGTGACGTCTCTAAAATGAAGGACAATCAGCATAATTGCTAATGAGCCCAAAACAAAAATCAGGAGAAATATCTTGAATCGGAGAATGGTTGAATGTGGAACTCAGTATAACACTGAGCAGGGATGATGAATACAACAAATTCCTTTGAATCCATGAGGTACAAAGTAGCAGAGTGCCACAGAAAGATCACATTGGGACAATTAAATAAATTGAAGATGAAAGCGACCTGGTGATGAGCAAAGTGCTCGTTATAAGGGGCAGACGGAAGGGCACCATTCCACGAAAGAATAAAATGTTTCATGCAAAAGTGAATGGAAAAAATGTGATATGTTATAAATGCAACAATTTTGGATGTACGAGGTCGAATTGCTGGAAGTAAGGTGGGAGCCTGATTGCACTGAAAAGTTCTAAAGCAAAGGTGAATGAAAAAGGGTAAAATGCTATCATTGCAACAAGTTTGGACATAGGAGGTAGAATTGTTGGAAGTTAAATTGGAGCCCGGTTGCAGTGATATGGTCCAGAGCAAAGGTAAAGGGAAGACGGCGATATGTTAACATTGCAACAAGATTATTGAATTACTGGAAGTTAAATGGGACACAGATTGCACGTAAAAAAACTCAAAAGAGTAATGGAAATAAATGTGCTTTGGACTCTGTCTAAAGTGAGGGACAAACAAAGAGAATTCGTAAAGGTACACAGGGAACAATTCGAATTAGCTAGAGAGGTGGAGATAGAAATTCTGACGGACAGACTACATAGATGTTGAAAACTTTCATATCTGAGGGGAAATTGTATAACTTGTTTTTTCAGGAAAAGAAAAAATCTGTCGACATTTTGAGAGGTACGGTTGGCAGTTAATCACAAATGTTATGGGATAGTTCCATCTGTTGTCCAGAAGGGTTATTGCAGGGGAATGTTCAGTTACTCTCCAGATACAATTTGAAACTTAATTTGAAAATTGGGGAGGCAAATATTGGTGTGACAGAGAAATTGCCCATTACAGGAGTTCAGTTCATTTTCGGAAATGATACAGCTAGATCTCAAACATTGGCCACACATAGAAAGACCAATTGAAATGCAATCAATGGATGTTATACAACAAGAGCACCCCGAACTTTTTCCAGGCTGTGTGCTGACAAGAGCACAAACACCAAATAATACAGGATGGATCCAAAAATACAGGAGGCAGATGCCAAACCTCAGATGGCTGGGGCTATTTTTGATACCATTGCGCAGGAGGAGAAAGTTGGCGGAAATGTGGCTGGAGTTCTTAGCCCACCGAATTTGGTGGAATTACAGCAGAATGATCCAGAATGCAAGGACCTATAGAAGCAAGCTGTGACAGATTGCCGGGTTTTTTTCTCCCAAAGCCTCAGCAAAAATAAATTGCTGGACGCTTACTTTATCAGCTTATCAGTATAATGTTGTGTACAGAGCAGGGGGACAAAATGTGAATGCCGACGCATTGATTTGTGTTTCTTTACTGCATTTGCCATCAAAGACTATTTTCTTATTCGAGCGAGTGGCACATTCTCCGGTAAGCATGAAGCACACGGAGCAGCAAATGGACAAAGTTCCTAATCTGTCACAAGTTAAAATATTTCTGATGCAATGATGACCAACTATCATCGAAGATGGTCAGTTGAAGCCTGTGAAGCGTACGAATTAATTAAGTGTGCAGGATGGACGTACACAGTGTGGGTCATGAGTAGTCGTTCCACTCCCTTGTAATTTGCCAGTAATTCAGGTGCTTCTAGAATGAATAGTCAAGCCAGGTCGTATGCTTGGTGCCTAATATCGATCTGGTCTTGGAGTGCAAGGTAAAATCATGTTATAAATGTCAGATAAACCAGAAGATAGCGCCACCAGCAACACTTCATCCTTGGGGGTGGCCTGATAGGGGTCCGAGTTGCATGCTGAATTTGTGGCACCTTTCATAAGCCATGGCCGGAATTGTCCCATATCACCCGCCACTAGAATTTTCGCGGGCGGCGGAGCGGGGGGCGGAGGGGGGAGTGGGGGGGCGGGGGGGGGGGACACACACGTATAGGCAGGATTTTACGGCTTCGCTAAGGCGAGACCGTAAGATACCGCCCGAGCCCAACGGAGATTTCCACTCAGGAAGCACCGTGTGGATTGCGTGATTTGAAGCAGTTGAATCTTCTTCAGTTCTCTTACCAAATGCATGTCTTTGGCTAACATTCTCCAAACCACGGTTAAATACGAGATTCTTTCTGCTGTATTGCTTGTGGGGACAGACTCGGAGCGTGCTTCCGCTGGGAGGGCAAATCAAAACTTGTTCTGTTTGCATTAATCCACTCCATATCCTGGACATCTAATCTAACCATTCTCACCCTCGCCCTGTCCACATATGACTCAGGAGCGGCTACATCACTTCATTTATATTGTTATTGGATTGTAAAGGAGAACATTTCGCATCAGTCATGCCGATGCTATGTCTTATGGCCCTTAATTTTGGGAGAATTAATTTTCCTGCTCACTCATTAGTAATTTTTAAGAATCAGCACATCCTTCATTTATAATTGCAAACTCATTGGAAATAATTGAATGGTGTTTCCGACATTACATACAATAGATATCTGCTTCATTCCTTCATGGGGTGGCACCACCACAATTTGTTGCCCATCGACAATTGCCCTTCAAATGAATGGTTTGCTATGATGTTTCTGAGGGCAGTTTCGAGTTAAAAACATTCCTATCCGCCTGGCCCAGCCAACATTGCTCATTACTTGTAAAGTAATAGAATTCAATTAGCTGCACGAGATTTCCCAGCCAACGGCATGACCACTGTTGTTCCCCCTACGACCACCACTACCACCATCCCATCGACCTGAATCTTATTCTGATACAATGAAAACATTAAGTTCATGCATTTTAAACGTCTATTCAGAGAGTCGCCATCACCATGATGTATAAAGTGTTCATAAAATTCGGCGTGTTTATCTTATGGAGCCAATGTTCTTGTGTTGACACATGAGAAGGTGTTTGAAGATTTTCTTGAAGGTCGGATTACAGAGCGCGTAGCAAGCGGGGTTGACGGTGCTGTTGATATAACAGAGCCAGTATCCGATAGTCCAGACTGTGTCGGGGACACTGCTTGGACGAACGGTGTAAATGAGCGCCATGACAAAGTATGGGCTCAAGGTGATGATGAATGCCAGGAGAAGAGCCAGGACAGTCCGAGTCACCTTCTTCTCTCGGGACATGGCTCCCTTCCTCTTCTCAGCAGCTGTGCTGGTAATCGTAATGATCTTCTCTGCGCTAATTTCCCTATCATTCCCATTCTTGCTAATGACATCTGGCACTGTGCCGATTGTGGTGGCACTATCGGCACCCTTTTCAAATTTACCAATAGCTTTTATGGAAGAGAGCTTGCGATTGTCCATTCTTAAACGGTTTGATGGGACCACACTCGGGCAAGGTGATTTACTGGGAAGCTGCGTCGCCGCCTGGCCACCATTATCAGTTAATATTTCTCCAGTTATTTTGACATTTTGCTGTTTGTCATGTGACAATAAAATAGGACCATCTGATGTGTTGTTTTGGTTCTGCTCCATTGTGTTGCCTTTCACTAGAGAGGGTGAAATGCTCCCCTTGCTGCATCCTGGCACCTTTTTATTCTCTTTCATTCGACTTTTGCTGGCACGAGCTATTTCCACAGAGAGAATAATTATAATGAGCGTAGGGATATAGAAGGTAGCTACCGCAGTGCCAAAGATGATGGCTGGATTTGAGAGGAACTGTAAATAACACTCGCCCTCACTAACTGTCCGCTCCCCTACGATGAACTGCCAGAAGAGAATGGGAGGAACCCAGATGATAAACGGCACCACCCAAATTGCTGCGATCATCATCCCTGCCACCTTCGCTGTTCTCTTCACGGGGTAGCTCAGGGGCCTGGTCACACAGAAGTAGCGGTCAAAGCTGATGACTAGAAGGTTCGCGCAAGAGACGTTGCTGACAAAATAATCCAGAGCGAGCCATAAGTCACATACCACTGGGCCCAATGGCCAGTAGCCCATTACAATGTAAGTTGAGTACAGGTTCATAGAGAACATGCCAATGATCAAATCAGCGCAGGCTAAACTGAAAAGAAAGTAATTGTTAATAGTTTGTAAATTTCTGTTTACTTTGATAGAAACGATGACCAAAATGTTTCCAATAATTGTCACCAAGCTTAAAGCAACTGTCACAGTCACAATGAGGACCACTTCAAACGTTTTATAAGAACTCGCTCTTTCACCATCAAACAATCCTGTTGGGTTGTTGAGAGATGCGTTGACTTCCGTTGAGTTTGCCATCATTCTCTTCTGATGCGTAGTTAGCACTGATAAGGCAAAAGTGCAGGAAATAAAAGAAAAAAATTAGGAATCATTTCTGATGTATCAGAGTGCATAATGAACTGGCAACTCATTGACTTTCAACCAACAAATACAAACAGATAAAAACTATCTGTTCTTACAAACTTCAATACCTTTAGCAGGAAGGTCTCGGTGTCAATTAGCAATCATCTCAAATGTTGCCCATTGGACATTTAGTTATGAATTCATCCCTAATTACTAAACACAGATGATGATGAGCGACGTTTCAAATATATCTCTCAAGGTTCATAGCTTCATTGATCCAGAATAACTCGATTGAACATCTTTGAAACCTTAAATGTTCTGCATTTCACCTGTGAGAGAGAGAACAATCTGTACTTGAGTCACTTCATGTCGAAGTCATGTGTTTAAATGCAGAAATTTATGGGGTTTTATGAATAAAGGCTTAAAACAAATTTTAATTTCTCTAAATTCGATAGGCATTTAATTTTAAACTTGTATGAGAATTGTGCTGAGTGTATATATGAGGATAACATTTAAAGCAGAAATTTGAAGGCAAATGTAGGAATGCAGTATACGTAGGAGTACACTATACGTATGGTCTAAACAAAGCTTGTTGCAGATTGAAAATAGTTTCCCTACTTTTCAAATCCATCCCTCTACAAATAAACCCTCATGCTTGCCTTGCCATTTTTTATGGCAAGACAAGCACGAGGCTAGTGTATATTTGAGTGATTGAAGTATTTGGAGCAAAACATCAATTTCTGCATCAATCCTACGCAGACTTGACATTTCCAAGTAACGTGAGCTCGCTATTTCTCTAACAACGTGTTCCACTGCACATTTCTTTATGTCAGATTTCATTCTCCCATTATTTGCCACTCTGCAAATTTAACAATATCCTTCTAAAATCTGTTGCAATCTTCCCAACCATAACACCAGATGCCCATCCAATTCCCCCCGCGAAAGTTGATTGCACTTGAAATGAATTGGACAATGATCTTGGAAATTCTTCAGTTCTTTTCATCATTTAATCAATTTAACAAGTTGAGTAAATGGATATTTGACCACATTCACCAACTGCTCTCTGAACTCAGTTTGAGTAACAGCATAAATAGAAGGCTTTGTACAGCAACTCAGGAGCTGCAGCATGAATGCTATTTCGCCAATAAATGTCGGCAAAAATCCAGATTTATAGCCTCTGAACCACGTTCCAGGCCATGTGTAATATGCTGCACACATTGACCATAAGAGGATGCAATCTGCAGAAACAAAAAACAGTAAAATAATAGATTTTCTTTGACTCTCCACCAGTGGCATGCTGGGACTCTCGCCAGTGCGGTGACCCCGGAGTCTCCTACAGGCTCTACTGGCCAAGAAAACATATCTGAGAGTGAAAACATTGAGCAGCAGAATAAAAACAAATGAGACAACTGGAGTGATAACGTAGTGGAGAAGCATAAATGTTGACCAGACTGGTGAGTCCAAAATGTTTCTTGGCACATAACCAAACCAAGGGCCATTCCACAGCCGATAACTATCTGAAAATATAAAGTACCACGTGATCTCCTTCAACCCGCTCAGTAAAGTCACCGTTCCCAGAGCCACAGCTGCAGTTTTCTTTGTGCAATATTTCCTTCTCAGCTTCTGGCAACAAATGGCCATAAATCGATCAAAGATGAAAGTGACGGTAAACCAGACAGAACAGTCTGTGGCTGCATAAAGCAGGGCACCGTGGATATTGCAATTTGGGATGGAGTACACAAAAAGTAATTCTTGCTGATCAACAAACGGAATGTGCCTCATCATCAGATCGGTAATAATTATAAGAACCAGTAGATTTGCTGTTGCCATGGCCACCAGGTAGCGGGTCACACAATTGGACAGCCCACACCTCCCCCGGAAGAGGATCACAATTGTCACTACGTTAACTGTGAGGAGGAGATATAAAAAGGACATTTTCCATCAGGTTGGGAGCACAGTCACAAGTTTCACTGAGTATTTCCTAACATATGGAAATATTTATATTCTCTTTAGTAATATGTTAGCAACTGATCTTATAGAGGTCTATATGATCTTATAGAGGTCTGTAAAATAATAAGGGGGCATAGATCAGCTAGACAGTCAATATATGTGTCCAAACGGAGAGGAGTCTAAAACTAGAGGGCATAGATTTATTGTGAGAGGGGAGATACAAAAGGGTCTAGAGGGGCAATTTGTTCACGCAGAGGGTGGTGAGTTTCTGGAACAAGCTGCCAGTGGTAGTAGTAGAGGCGGGTACAATGTTGTCTTTTAAAAAGCATTTAGACAATTACATAGGTAAGTTGGATATAGGGGAATGTGGGCTAAACGCGGGGAACTGGGACCAGCTTAGTGGTTAACAAAAGGAGCGGCATGGACAAGTTGGGCCGAAGGGCCTGTTTCCATACTGTAAACCTCTATGACTCTGTATGTTGAATTGGTTCTATTCTGTTCCGTTTCACGCTCCTACTGACTTACGTTTTCCTACGTTTGTGAAAGGAGAACACATCCACACAGGACCAATTGGGAAAAACCTGAACATATCAAGAATAAAAGCTGAACAAAAGTGTGACCTGTCCTGATTACAGAACTGCTGGATGCGGCTCACGCTGAGGAAATTGCTGCACGTGCAGACGATCTGCTCCAAGTGCACATGGGAATTCTATTCCATGCTCTGGGCACCTTGTCCTTCATAAATACAGTCAGGAAAACAGTATTCCTTGGCCAAGATGCTGTATCTCAGTCTGTGAATGTGACTTAAGAGTACTCTAGTGGAAACGGTCAGCAAATTCTGGCATTTGGCATCTTTGACGACAGGTACCCTGCCTCTGCACAATGAGCTCAGTTCATGCATTGAAAAGGCAGAAGGCAACTTTTTGACTAAATTACACAGTCGACATGAATAATTACCAGATCAACTTGTAGCACCAAGGGACTCAAAAGGATAGGTTGTGTCCTCAGGACATTGCTGTTTGACAATGAGTCTCGGCAACTTGCACCTACCAAGAATAAAGGCATTTGTCTACGACACTGGTTTCACATGGGGTGGGTGGGCGGGGAGTCAAATTGATCAGTAACGCTGCCCTTTCTCGGAAATGCTAGCGACATTCAAGCAAATGAGGCCCATTGACATTCCTGCTTGCAATGGACGGACAATGACCGCATTACTGAGGACCTACGATCCGGGCGGTATCCCATGCCTAGACAATAGAGGGCGGCCAACTCTCATATTCAGGGATGCTGACAAGAAGACCTGAAAACCCTTAACATGAATAACGACTAGTGAAAATTCCTGGCTGGCGATCGATGGAAATGATAACATCAGCGATGAGCAGTGTTTTACCACCATGAAGTCATGTTCTTGTAGAAGATCACCCGCAACAATGGCGAGAGGCAACCTCATGGGTGGCAACTGAGGCAGACTTTGCCTTTCTGGAATCAACATGCTCACCATCAGAAAAGGCGCAGCAAGCGATCTGATGTGACCCTCGTCAATGTTCAGATGCTGCATTTGCATCATCCCTCACTGATGGAAGCATGCCAACCCGAAACACACAGTGAACTGTACAAGTGCTGGAGGTAGCGACTATCGTTGAATGAAAGCAATCATTAAAATGAATTTCACATTTGGATTGCAATAGCACACGAAGATCAACAGTTTGTGAAGGCCAGATAAAAGTTGCTGCAGATCTGACCCTTTCCTTGTTCTGGTGAAAGTAATTGAGTGTTGCAGCAAATATGAAAGTTGACATGAACTATTTACAGTAAAGGGCAGAGCAACCTGATGGAAATTTCTCCATGAGGTTTACTGAGATATTCGCCCACAGATAGCAAGCAACAGATAATTCAATAATATCTAAACAATGATTGGACAGGAGTCCTTTGGAAATCAGTGCTAACCATCAACTTACTTTTTGCAGACATTTCAATCCTTCTTCAATCAAAAAAGCATCCAGAAATGATTAAAAAAATCACTGCGGATGCTGAAATCTGTATAATCTCAGCAGGTCTGGCAGCATCTGTGCAGAAAGAGAACAGAGTTACTGTTTCAAGTCCACATCACTCGATCTCAGAAGGGAGGTCAAACCAACATAAAAAGTTAACTCTATTTTATCTCTCCACAAATGCTACCAGTCCTGCTGATCTTTTCTTCCAGCATATTCAAAATAGCTGCAGAAAGTGAAACATCTGAAAGCAGAGATGTCAGATTGTGAGCTGGACTGCGGGAGGTGGATTCTGAGCCATCAGCACAAACCATGTCAACATTTATTTATGTTCTAGCAGAATCTGATTTCGGATTTCATATCTGTACGAGAGATGCGGATAATCTTTTAATATTAAGAAGCAGACAGTAGGTGAGGGATATGTTGAAAGTGAAGGATGCGCCATTCTTTAAGTTCAGAACGAAGCGAATATTGTGTAATAACAAAAACAAATCAAATGATAACATCAAGAGCAGAACGCAAGAATTTCACTGAATCCACCTCAGAGCTGAACCTACTGATAAACAGGATGAGAAGATTAATGCAGTGGAAGATGGATTATAGGATTAATAGCTAGATATTGGGACTTACCAGGAATGCCAATGGCAGCAAGGAGAGGATAGAAAATCTGTTCTAACTTAAGGATGAAGAAGGTTATCTTCCACTGGTCCATTCCTGTGGAGCCACTGATCCTGGTTACTGTTGGAGGTGAAGCTCCGCCTGACACGAAGAGATAAAACACATCGGCAGCAGGCCTTTATGAATAGAAGGGCGAGACCTCCAGAGACTCAGGTTCCACGGAGAATAATATTAATCATAGGCACTAAACAAACACGTTCAGTTAACTCTTTCCAATCCGAAACTTAGTGGCAGCGCATTTATTTGACAATGTTTGAAATGTATTCCAGGCTCCAAGGGCAAACAGAAACACCCACCCCTGTGGCCAAATGTATTCCTCTTTTACAGCCTTGTGGCCTGTGAGCTGATGGTGTGAACCTGGGCGCTCAGCTGTAGGTAGTCAAGGTCTATTTTCCAAAGATTTAGAACAGCACTGGAGTTTGTGATAAGATTAATACATATCTAAAAGAGAAAATTGATTAAAATAATGAAGATGTGGAGATGCCAGCGTTGGACTGGTGTAAGCACAGTGAGAAGTCTCACAACACCAGGTTAAAGTCCAACTGGTTTATTCGGTATCACGAGCGTTCAGAGCGCTGCGCCTTCATCTGGTGATGGGGAGGTAGGTTCACATACACAATATATATAGGCAAAGATACAATTGCAAGATAATTACAGATTGGAATGTGAAGAATGGTTGGAATGTCGTCTTTATAGGTAATCAAGTCTTTCAATATGCAGACAGTGCGAGTGGAGAGAGGGATAATTATAGGTTAAGAGGTGTGAATTGTCTCAAGCCAGGACAGTTATTAGGAGTTTGCAAGCCTGGGTTGAATGGTGGGGGTTACTTGTAGTGTGACATGAACCCAAAATCTTGGTTGCCGTCATCCTGCCATATTTGGAACTTGGCTATCAGTTTCTGCTCGGTTATTCTTTGTTGTCGTCTGTCTTGAAGGCCGCCTTGGAAAATGCTTATCGAAGATCGGAGGCTGAATGCCCGTGACTGCTGAAACGTTCCCCGATTGGAAGGAAACACACCCTCTGGTGTTTGTTGCACAGTGTCCTTCATCTGCTAGCATCTGTATGGTCTCGCTGATGTATCACACCTTGGGACATCCTTTCTTGCAGCATATGAGTTAGACAACATTGGTTGAGTTTCATGAGTGTTTACCGTGAACCCAGAGGAGGAATTTGGGGGCAGCAAATATGTATACAGAGGGCTGTAAAGGTTGCGTCATTAAGTAAGCTCCAGACAGAGTTTTAATTAATTATGGAATCAACGGTTATAGGATAAGGGTGAGAAAGTGGAGGTGAGTATATCACATCAGATCAGTAATGATCTCACTGAATGATAGAGCAGACACGATGGACCGAATGGCCTTCTTCTGCTTCGACATGGTATGGCCCAAGGCAGCTCGCCACCACCTTCTCAAAGGAAGTTAGGGATGGGCAATAAATGCTGGTGTGGGCAACGTCCACATCCTTTGAATGAGTAAATACATATTTTTATGAGAAAGAAGGCAAGTTCATGAGAGAAAATTAAATTAAAACATACGCTAAAAACGTGAGATGGGACTGAGTAAATGAGAAGTATCTCGTGAGGAGTATAAGGCGAGCTCAAAATATTCGATTTGTATCGCCTGATATTCTTCTGTAGTATCTACACAAAATATAAGCCTCTACCAATTCAGCTCTGCCTGCCTACCTACCGAGAAGGCAGTGACTCTGGAAGTTGCAGATGTCTTTCTCCGTTAAATGGCTGAACTAACTTTTCACAGCAGAGCACAAGCAAAATGCTACAAATTGCTGGTACTGCCCTGAAAGCAAATGTTAGAACGCCAGTCCAAAAACAGAACCATGTCCGCTACACAAATGTTTCCCCTCTGTGTCACAGGAGTGATTACACAACTTGCCGTACAGTGCATCCCGAGCCCCGTTTGGAGTTAATTGGGAATAACTCCAAGTGAAACACTTTCAACCCTCAGGCAGAGAAATTCAGCTCTCATTGATGCTCAAATAATTGTGCAGAATTGCGAAGTCTCCCCCTGAATGGCAAACTAAGGCCAGTCGAGATTATTACCTTCCCCAGGGTAGCCTTTTTCAAATCAATAACTAATAACCAGCTTGTAATTTTCTAGGATGTTGTCAGTGTTTCGGTGAGAGCTCCTCTGTAATGTGCTCCAGCATTGAAGGGAGAGTAGAGTTGCGTTCTTCATTATTGACAGAAAATGAGAGAAAGTGGGCAGTTTAAAGTGTACAGCATTGTATTGAGGAACTCAACATCGAGTCCAATTTCTAAGTGGTAAACGTCAATCAATACATCATAAAAATCTAAGAAAAGTCAGAAAAACATAGCCTTATGCAAGATTAAGTTATAATTGTGATGGAGATAGCGAAAACCAATCTCATATTGAAGCAATGTTATCTTAATCCCCGAGTGAAATTCACTCTCTTCGTCAAATTTCTTGTCCCCGTATATTTACAATAAATATAGGGACCGTATGGTTATTGTTAAAGAGAGATGTGTTTCTTTTCTGCTAATGAGGGCACCCCTACTAACCTTCCATGTTTGGTGAAAAGGCGACTGATCATCATTGTATGTCATTTTTTTAATTCCGTGAATTCATGGCTGAACCTGTCCCAGGAAAATGGGGACTAGTTAATGTTCATGTTGGCCATTTGTTCTGTTCGTCATAGGCTGGCCTTCTGTGAGAAAATATGACTCGGACCCTGCAGCTTTTCAATTTGTTTGTGGTTTTCATTATCACTGCCTGCATTTTCCACTTTTCGAGCCAATTGTACAATAATTGACATTGTCTCATTGTTTTTTGATTGTAGATACACGATATCGATGGAGTCACGTTGTTGTGAAGAGGACTACACTCTAACTTGTATCTGAATGATAGCAGGCAATTCCTATTATGTAACCCGTTTGTCTGGGGCATGCAGCTCAGGGAGTTGCTGGGAGAAGAGGATAATTATCTATTTTAACCAATAGTAGTGTGCATTTAGAGAGATGAAATTTTCCCTTATGGTCTTGATTAAAGCAATGGAATGTGGGTTTAGGCATACAGGTTCATGTGATGATATTGTTAATAGGAGTAGCTATGTCGGTAACAGGAAAAAAGAAATATCTTTTATGTTCTATGTGGAGTTGGTTTGAAGACAGATATCTGCAAACTGCTCTGAATCTCATTTTCTCTCTCTGACATCTTTGAACCTGCAAACACACCTTATAGCAAGCATATTTATGGTTGCTAGCTCTATTTCAAGTGGACTTGTAAGTCTATAAGAGAATGTTGCTTTTTCAGAATGGAACACTTGTAAGCTAGAAATTTGAGTTGTTTCCATTTATTTTTAACTGTTGTTCAGTTTGTAATAATAAAGCTGTTTCCTTTGTTAGTCATAATCAAAACTGTGTTATCAAATAAAGTTGGTTTTACGATAAAACATTTTAATTTGTCAGCGGAATTACTCCTGGAGAGACGCATCCTATCCTCACACTTATGACAAAAAATGTTGGCCTCTCATCTGATTTCATGATATACCTTGGAGTTCTAGTCTGGGACCTTAACACAACCTTTTTAAAATTTTTGTGTTAAAAATTAATGATATTTTCTCTGAGTCCATGGGAATAACTCTTCTAACTTCATCTTCTGGTACCATGTTCAGATTTCTTTACATCTATCTTTTCTCTATCTCTGCCTGTTTCTGGTGTCATTCAACTGAAGGAAATATGAAGATAAAACAGTAATTCATGGATTAGAAACACTAGAACCTGTCTATGCTTGCCTTCCTTCATTCATTAGCTCTTTTCTAAGTTGTTAATTTATTAATTAATTGAAGTAATGGTGTAATTGAATACTTCACCATGATTGTGAGCTCCTGTCTGAACTTGGACTGAGTCAGCCTGTAAATAAATGTGTTTGTGCAGCAGCTCAATTCCAACAGCAATACACTGACTTCATCAAAGCTGTATGAAGAATTTTCATGATACCTGGGATTCCTTTCCTGCAACGTTATAATATATGAAGTGTATAACATGTAAAATCCACAGAATTATGAAGCTGCCAGATATGGTGAAATTTAAAATACAGACTTCCTTCTGCTCTCCATCTCTGGGTCTCTACGATCATCTCTTTTGCTCTGAGCCCTCAGTCTTTGACGGACTTGACTATTTACTAAAATGTATCTGACTGTCAGAATGCTGAGCAACAGAATTACTGCATATGGGATCAGTGGGGTTTAAATAGTTACAAACCAGTTAAATGCCACCCATCCTGGATCTGTATAAAAGCTTAACTTTTCATTACAGAACCAGGAGACATTATGAACTACTTCTCTACGTTCAAATCGCAAGTAAAGGGGGACGGTGTTGAATAGAGAAAAAAGTCACTTGTTGCTATCGCAGCTGCAGTTTTCTTGGTGCAATATTTCATTTCCAACTTCTGGCAAGGTAAGGACAAAAACCGATCAAAAGAGAAAGTGACAGTGAACCACACAGAGCAGTCCGTTGCTGCAAAAAGCAGGACAGTGTGAACACTACACACTGGGGTAATTTCCAGAAACGATTCCGGGAAAGAATAAAAACTGATTCGGGAGAGTATGACATCGACAATAATGCCCAGTAAATCAGCTGCTGCCATGCAAGACTGCGCGGAGAAGTGGCAGATGGACTTCAACCCAGATAAGTGTGTGGTGGTTCACTTTGGCAGGATGGAAGAATATAATATTAAGGGTAAGACGCTTGGCAGTGTGGAAGAACAGAGGGATCTTGGGGTCCGGGTTCATAGGACGCTCAAAGCGGCGTCGCAGGTAGAGACTGTGGTTAAGAAGGCGTATGAAATACTGGCCTTCATCAATAGAGGAATTGAGTTTAGAAATCGGGAGATAATGCTGCAGCTGTATAGGACCCTGGTCAGACCCTACCTAGAGTACTGTGCCCAGTTCTGGTCGCCTCATTACAGAAAGGATGTGGAAGCCATAGAACGGGTTCAGTGGAGATTTACGAGGCTGTTGCCGGGATTAAGTGGTCTGCCTTATGAGGATAGGTTGAGAGAGCTAGGTCTATTCTCCTTGGAGAGGCGAAGGATGAGAGGTGATCTGATAGAGGTGCACAAGATGTTGAGAGGTATTGAGAAAGTGGATTCTCAGAGGCTTTTACCCAGGGCTGAAATGGTTGTCACGAGAGGCCACGGGTTTAGGGTGCTGGGGAGCAGGTATAGAGGATATGTTAGGGGTACGTTTTTCACTCAGAGGGTGGTGGGTGCATGGAATCGGCTGCCGGTAGTAGTGGTGGAAGCGGATTCGATAGAGTCTTTTAAGAGACTTTTGGATAGGTTCATGGAGGTTAGTAAGATCGAGGGTTATAGATGAACCGAGAAGGTAAGGAAATTGTTCGGCACAACTTGTGGGCCGAAGGGCCTGTTTGTGCTGTAGCTTTTCTATGTTCCATGTTCTATGCCCACCAGGTAGCAAGTCGTGCAAGCGGAGAGGCTACATTTTCCTTGATTCAGGATCACAATTGCCGGTAAATTAACTATAAGACAAAGAACTTATTGATCAAACATTCTCTGCTATCGCTGGATTGAAGTCAGCTAATATTTTACAAAATAGCCTTAACAGCCCATGTCCAACTTAAACCGATCTACTTTCGAGTTGAGCAGAGACAGACAATGAGAGCTGAACCCCTGACCCACACTAAGAAGGCAATTAGACTCAGGAGGCTAAGGAAATTCGGCATGCCCGCTTCCACCCTCACCAAGTTTTACAAATGCACCATAGGGAGCATCCTTTCTGGTTGGATCGCCGATTGGCATGGCTGCTGCTCGTTCCAAAACAGCAGGAAACTAGAAAGGTCATGAACGAAGCCCAGTCCATCACCCAAACCAGCCTCCCATCCATTAACTCCGTCTACGTTTCCCACTGCCTTGGAAAAGCAGCCAGCATAATTAAGGACCCCACGTAACCCGGACATACTCTCTTCCACCTTTTTCAATCGTGAAAACGATGCAAAAGTACTAACCAGCTCAAGAACAGCTTCTTCCCTGCTGCTATCAGACAGTTGAATGGACCTACCTTATATTAAGATGATATTCCTCTGAACGCTAGCTATGACTAGAAGACTACATTCTGCACTCTTCCGTTTCCTTCTCTATAAACGGCATGCTTTGTTTGTCTCGCGCGTAAGAGACAATACTTTTCACTGTATACTAATACATGTGACAAGAATAAATCAAATCAGATCAAATCAAACCAACTGGCATCCGCTGAATTTCACCTGTCTCACAGAGATAGCGCAATGTAACAGCTAAAGTGAGGGTGAAAATAGCTTTTCGGGAAAGGTAAGTGCTTTCAGTGCACTGTCATTTGAATCACATGTCCTTATCTTCCATCTTATTTAACATCCACTGTTCATTCCCCGAAAGCATCCTATACAAGCCTACCAAGTACAAACCTGCCCTTTCGCACTTTCCTTCCCATTGTCTGCAGTCCCAAGCAATCCTTCCTGAAGCAGCGGTTTACTGGTAGGTCTTCCAATTCAGTCACTGCTTTCACTGCTCACAACTTGGTGTCCTCTGCATTGGAGACACTGAGTAAAAAATAACAAGGTCATTACAGTTGCAAATTATGGAGAGTCATTAATATCCAGAGGATTCGAATAATATCGAATATCAGAGGTCAAATTATACTTTTTACAGAACATTGTTAATATTATACCTATCGTGTTGATCTCCATAGTACAAAACGATGTTGAGGAATTCAAGATGGTGGAACATATTTTACAAAGACTATATCAGCATATGTCTGATTATGACTAGCTGGGAGGAAGGGACCGGTTGGGCATCTTTTCTTTCGTAAAGGGAAGTCTGAGGCCGTAAATTCGATTGTGTTATAGACGACATAGAGAAGATGTTCCAGTTCGTGGGGTCTCTAAAATGAAAGACAATCAGTACAATCGCTAATGAGCCCAAAACAGAAATCAGGAGAAATATATTTAATCAGGGAATGGTTGAATGTGGAACTCAGTATAACACAGGGCAGGTATGGTGAATGCAACAAATTTTTTTGATTCCATGAGGTACAAAGCAGCAGAGTGCCACAGAAAGATCACATTGGAACAATTAAATACAGTGAAGATGAAAGCGACCTAGTGATGAGAAAAGTGCTCGTTATAAGGGGCAGACTCGACTAAAGAAGAAAATGTTTAATGCAAAAGTGAAAGAAAACAAAAGTAATATGTTATAATTGCAACAAGTTTGCATATATGAGGTCGAATTGCTGGAAGTAAAATGGGATCCTGATTGCACTGAAAAATTCTAAAGCAAAGGTGAACGGAAAAAGGTAAAATGCTGTCATTGCAACAAGTTTGACATAGGAGCTGTGAATTGTTTGAAGTTAAATAGGAGCCCGGTTGCAGTGAAATGTTCTAAAGCAAAGGTAGAGGGAAGACCGTGATATGTTATCATTGCAACAAGATTATTGAATTACTGGAAGTTAAACGGGACACAGATCGCACATGAAAAAAACTCAAGAGTTAATTAAATAAATGTGCTTTGGACTCTATGTCTCAAGTGAGGGACAAACAAAGAGTATTCATACATTCATACAGGTACAGAGGGAACAATTCGAATTAGCTAGAGAGATGGATAAAGAGATTAATCTACTCCGGAAAATTCGGCGGACAGGCTACATAGATGTTGAAAACTTTCATATCTGAGGGGAATTTGTATAACTCTTGTTTTTCAGGAAAAGAAACAATCTGTCGACATTTTGAGAGGTAGGGTTGGCAGTCAATCACAGATGTTATAGGACAGTGCCATCTGTTGTCCAGAAGAGTTATTGCAGGGGAATGTTCAGTTACTCAACAGATTCAATTTGAAACTTAATTTGAAAATTGGGGAGGCAAATATTGGTGTGACAGAGAAATTGCCCATTCCAGGAGTTCAAATCATTTTTGATCTCAAATATTGACCGCACGTAGAGCGGTAGAAAGACCAACTGAAATGCAATCAATGGATGTTATACAACAAGAGCATCCAGGCTGTGTGGTGACAAGAGCACAAACACCAAATAATACAGAATGGATCCAAAAATACACGAGGCAAATGTCAAACCTCAGTTGACTGGGGCCATTTTTGATGATGTGGAGATGCTGGCGTTGGACTGGGGTAAACACAGTAAGAAGTTTAACAACACCAGGTTAAAGTCCAACAGGTTTATTTGGTAGCAAATGCCACTAGCTTTCGGAGCTCTGCCCCTTCGTCAGGTGGAGTGGAGAAATGCTCACAAACAGGGCATACAGAGACACAAACTCAATTTACAGAATAATGATTGGAATGCAGTCTTTACAGATAATCAAGTCTGAGAGGTACAAACAATGTGAGTGGAGAGAGCATTCGGCACAGGTTAAAGAGATGTGTATTGTCTCCAGACAGGACAGCCAGTGAGATTCTGCAAGTCCAGGCAAGCTGTGGGGGTTACAGATAGTGTGACATGAACCCAAGATCAAGGTTGAGGCCATTCTCATGTGTGCAGAACTTGGCTATCAGTTTCTGCTCAGCGACTCTGCGTTGTCGTGTGTCGCGAAGGCCGCCTTGGAGAACGCTTATGCGAAGATGAGAGGCCGAATGGCCGTGACCGCTGAAGTGTTCCCCAACAGGAAGAGAACACTCTTGCCTGGTGATTGTCGAGCGGTGTTCATTCATCCGTTGTCATAGCGTCTGCATTGTTTCCCCAATGTACCATGCCTTGGGACATCCTTTCCTGCAGCGTATCAGGTAGACAACGTTGGTCGAGTTGCGAGAGTATGTACCGTGTACCTGGTGGATGGTGTTCTCACGTGAGATAATGGCATCTGTGTCGATGATCTGGCACATCTTGCAGAGGTTGCTGTGGGTGGGTTGTGTGGTGTCGTGGTCACTGTACTCCTGAAGGCTGGGTAGTATGCTGCGGACAATGGTCTGTTTGAGGTTGTGCGGTTGTTTGAAGGAAAGAAGTGGGGGTGTGGGGATGGCCTTGGCGAGATGTTCGTCTTCATCAATGACATGTTGAAGGCTCCGGAGGAGATGCCATAGCTTCTCTGCTCTTCTCTGCTCTGGGGAAGTACTGATGAGTCGAGCGCCATATCCTGTTCCTATGAGGCCATCTTTCAGCGCCTGGAGGTGTCTGTTGTGATCCTCCTCATCCGAGCAGATCCTGTGTATACGGAGGGCTTGTCCGCAGCAGATGGCTTCTTTAACTGTTTAGGGTGGAAGCTGGGGAAGTGGAGCATCATGAGGTTATCCGTGGGCTTGCGGTACAGTGAGGTGCTGAGGTGACCGTCCTTAATGGAGATGCGTGTGTCCAAGAATGCAACTGATTCCGGAGAATAGTCCACGGTGAGTCTGATGGTGGGATGGAACTTGTTGATCTGCTCGGATGAGGAGGATCACAACGGACACCTCTTGACGCTGAAAGATGCCCTCATAAGAACAGGATATGGCACTTGACTCGCTGTTTCATCCGGCTTCGAATGGTTTGGCGGAGTGATCTGTTCAAACTCTGAAGGCCGGATCGAAGAGAATGGCAAGTGATCATTTGAGTACAAAGCTCACAAGTTTATTCCAGTATTGCATCCTAGCACCCTCCAACAGAATTGTTGTCAAGTAGAACAAAGAACAAACAAAGAACAAAGAACAAAGAACAATACAGCACAGGAACAGGCCCTTCGGCCTTCCAAGCCCGCGCCGCTCCCCGGTCCAGGATTGAATCCTGAATCCAGGATCCCCGCCCAATTTTCCAGCCTATCTACATACTAATATCCTATCCACCGAGCTGTCCCTCACAGCTACGATGCTTTGTTCATCACAACTTATTAACTCACCATCACAACCTATTAACTCACCCCCACCCACCCATTCCAGACCATGTGATCTCCAGGGAGAGGCGAAAACCCAGAGTGAAAACCCCAGGGCCAATATGGGGGAAAAAAATCTGGGAAATTCCTCTCCGACCCCCTGAGGCGATCGAAACGAGTCCAGGAGATCACACTGGCCCTGATCGGAAAATGCTTCCCAACCCTATTCATTTCCACTTCCACGAACACCATATGAATTCCCTGCCCCCGAGACAGGTTCCCAACTATCCGCAGTCTCGCTCTGTACTGGCACCAGCAAGATGATCATAGAATGAAGCCTTGAAACGAGAAACAAAGAACAATTAGCCCGCGCCGCTCCCTGGTCCAAACTAGACCACTCTTTTGTATCCCTCCATTCCCACTCCGTTCATATAGCTGTCTAGATAAGTCTTAAACGTTCCCAGTGTGTCCGCCTCCACCACCTTGCCCGGCAACACATTCCAGGCCCCCACGACCCTCTGTGTAAAATATGTCTTCTGATATCTGTGTTAAACCTCCCCCCCTTCACCTTGAACCTATGACCCCTCGTGAACGTCACCACCGACCCGGGGAAAAGCTTCCCACCGTTCACCCTATCTATGCCTTTCATAATTTTATACACCTCTATTAAGTCTCCCCTCATCCTCCGTCTTTCCAAGGAGAACAACCCCAGTTTCCCCAATCTCTCCTCAGAACCAAGCCCCTCCATCCCAGGCAACATCCTGCTAAACCTCCTCTGTACTCTCTCCAAAGCCTCCACGTCCTTCTGGTAGTGTGGCGACCAGAACTGGACGCAGTATTCCAAATGCGGCCGAACCAACGTTCTATACATCTGCAACATCAGACCCCAACTTTTATACTCTATGCCCCGTCCTATAAAGGCAAGCATGCCATATGCCTTCTTCACCACCTTCTCCACCTGTGACGTCACCTTCAAAGATCTGTGGACTTGCACACGCAGGTCCCTCTGCGTCTCTACACCCTTTATGGTTCTTCCATTTATCGTGTAGCTCCTCCCTACATTATTCCCACCAAAATGCATCACTTCGCATTCATCAGGATTGAACTCCATCTGCCATTTCTTTGCCCAAATTTCCAGCCTATCTATATCCTTCTGTAGCCTCTGACAATGTTCCTCACTATCTGCAAGTCCTGCCAGTTTTCTGTCGTCCGCAAACTTACTGATCACCCCAGTTACTCCTTCTTCCAGATCATTTATATAAATCACAAACAGCAGAGGTCCCAATACAGAGCCCTGCGGTACACCACTAGTCACAGGCCTCCAGCCGGAAAAAGACCATTCCACTACCACCCTCTGTCTTCTATGACCAAGCCATCAAAGCAGGGTTCAGTATTGAATCCTTGAATCCTCGTATACCTTCAGTATTAATATGCCTCAATTACACACAGCGGGGCTGGGAGAGTGGGAAGATGGTGTTGGGCTGGGAATTTTGGATTGATTGGCTGAGGGTGTATGGGTGGCGAGGCGAAGCTGGGAGTAAATTCTGAAATGAGAGAGTTCAGGATTCTGACAGGTCCCTGTCCACCTCCCCGGGTGGTCAGGCTGGAGATATTTTGAACAGCCGTGTCAGACCAGATCTCCCAATCAATTTGAACAATTCTGGGTGCAATTGTTGGCTGATTGGGAACTCCGCCGAACATCTTCACTCCAGTGAACAGGCCCCCTTGAGGCAATTGACCAATAGAGTTTGTTTCCTGAGAGCTGGTGTGTGGCAATGCCTCCAGCACATCCTCCATTCCTGACCATAGCAGCAGTTTCAGCAGGCAAGCGCTATCCTTGCAGAGGTGCCAGCGGCGCCGGTGGGACTGCATTCCATCCAACGATGCAGACTCCCTGATTTGTGAATGTCCACGAACAATCCCTTCCCCCACCTCTGCACCCACCTGAGCTGTCATACCTAGACACTAACGTAGAAATGAGGAGCAGGAGAATGTCGCTTGACCCTTCAAGAGCCTGATTGTCACCTCAACTTCACATTGGCCCCTTACACCTTCAAGACCTTTCACCTCCTTGCCCATCAAGTGTTTAGCTAGCCCTGCTGCGAAACAATCAAATCAAATATTGTGCTTCGACTGACTTTTGAGAGAGGGAGTTCAAAAGACTCACCACCCTCTGAGAGAAAGGAAATTCCCATTTTCTTTGTCTTAATTGTGCGATTCCTTATTCTTGAACAGTGATCCCTAGTTCTAGATTCTTGCACAAGAGGAAACTTCTTCTGCACATCCATCATGTAAAGGCATCGCAAGATCTCAAAGGTTGGATTAAACCTGTTCTTACTCTTCTAAGCTCCAGTGAATACAAAGCCCATCCTCAATGGGACGGCATTCCTGGTGCTGGTATCATTATTGGCCGCCTTCTGGATGACATTCCAGGACCAATGCACCCTCACCAAGACTGTGATCATGATACAGAATTCGTCCTGCATGCAATGATTCTGAAAGATTCTGTCCTGTGGAACGGCACCTCATCACCTCTGAAACAGCACGTTGTTACATTTCTGCAGCTTCGAGTATTACGTTGTGGGTTGGAAATTTCTAACTTCCCTTCTGGTGACACCTATATGGTGATATAGAAACGTTGCTTCAATTAGGGATACAACTGAACGGCTTGTTAAGTGAATGTAAACAATATCAGGCTCCATGGTCACTAGTGCTGTCATCAGATGGGGTTCTATTAATAGGATATTCATTTCAAAGTATTACTTCACATCACTCACGATATTAATAGTAATGATGTGGAGATGATGGCGTTGGACTGAGGTGGGCACAGTAAGATGTCTCACAGAGTTATTTGGAATCACGAGCTTTTGGAGCGCTGCTCCTTCATCAGGTGAGTGAAACACGCGGCTGGGAGGCTGGGGAATCTCGCCCGATATCTCTTTTGTACGTTCCGATAATGAAAGTTTCCAGTATCCTCAAAGTAAGTCATTTTTTTGGTAATACGTACTGTCTGTCTGGCTATTTCAATGGAATCTTCAAACTGTGCAAATGGATACCAGTTACTCCTTTGTTACTGCTCTCACTTTGCGGTGGTCATAGAGAGGCTTTGTGGTCCATCTGGTTTTGGCGCCATTACAATGTGTGAACTCCAATTTCAGTGACTGGCCTCTCTTTCGTCATTTTGAAGTTTGCGTTAAATTTATTTCGGCGCTAGAGCCAATTTTATAGGATTTAACCAATGTGGATGTAATCTCCTGTGATAATCTGCCAAACATTGTCATGATTTACCCTATACATTCTGCAATGGCCTAACATGCTCGTCCGAGACTAATCTGTATGCCCTGCTCCAGCAAATATACGCCTTCAGTTCAACCAATGGGAATAATTGGGATTTGGAGAGGGAGTGTGGGGTGCACATGGGGAGAATGCAGAAGAAGCAAAATCACAGAAGTATTCTGAATTCGGAATGAGGACAACTGAGTAGCAGCAAAGGATGAGTTGATTAGGACATAACCCCACACATCAACATCATGTGTTGACAAAGTGTCTTCCCTGGCCTCTACCCACAGATTTCCTTGTGTGACTGCAACAGCTTTTGTGAGTCATTTCGACAGTTTCTCCGAAAATAACTGAATATTACTTATAAACTCTTAAGTACTTCCTCATTTTGCAATTTAATCAGAGGAAGGTCAAGTTCAAAAACTTTAGTTCCCGTTTCCCCCTTTTTACTTACAATTACTAACACCTCCTTCTGTTTAGCCTCCCTGTCCAAGCACGGCTCACGTATGAACATATAGATTCGGAGCAGGAGTAGGGCATGCGGCCACTGGCGCCTGCGCTGCCATTCAATAAGATCATGGTTGCTCTAATTGTAAATTGAACCCCACATTCTTGACTTCCCCTGGTAACCTCTCACCCCTTTTAAATTAAGAATCTATTACATTCAGCCTTCACAATATTCATTGCTCCCACCGCCTTTTGAGGAACGGAGATCCAGGGATTCACCAGCCTCATCTCCGTGTTACATGAGCGTCCTTCTATTTTGAAACAGTGACCCCTATTTCTAGATTCTCCACAACTTGAAACATCCTCTCCACATCCAACTTATCAATTCGCTTCAGCATCTTAAAGCTTATGATCGGGTCGCCTCTTGCTTTTCTAAACTCCAGTGGATGCAAACCTCACCTGTCCATCCTTCACGGGATGGCACTCCTGGAGTTGGTATCCTTATTGGCTGCCTATGGGATGATGTTTCAGGGCAAATAGATTGGGATAAATTATGTGATTGTGATGTAATTTCACTCTGCCATGAATTATAATTAAAGCTTCTGTCCTGTGGAAGAATGCGAAAGAAAGTCTCGGGTTAGAGGCAAGGATAATATATTTCCTCTTCAAATATCCGCATTTACTGATCGTGTTGGTGACACTGGGCGTCTCCACATGCAGCTATTCATTCGGTAAACTGTTTCCACTGCATCGCGGATGGAAAGTGTAACATCATCTCTCTCTTAGTGTCATTCATAGTGATTCTGAGATCTCACGCTGATGCATTTAATTTAGCAATATTAAATACAATACTTTACAACTATAGAACATGGAGGGAGAACAGAATGGGTTCGTGATTCACCCCGAGAGATGTTTAACGCAGAGTTGAGCGCCACGGATCAAACCATTCCCTCATGAGACACAATGACGAAAAGGAGGAATGCGTTTGGGCGCAGGCGTGTGTTAAACCTGCGAGTCTGGCACACATTTCACACATGGTCAAAGATATGCTGCGCTACTAACTGGCGGATTGAAAGGAGTTAACTGAACCTGTTTGTTTAGTGACTTAATTAATATCAGTCTCTGTCGAACCAATATGTGTCTCTGGAGGTCTCACCCTTCTATTCATAAAGGCCTCTTTCCGCTGCGTTTTATCTCTTCTTGTCAGTGGGAGCCTCACCTCCAACAGTAACCAGGATCAGTGGCTCCACAGGAATGGACCAGTGGAAGATAGCCTTCTTCATCCTTGACTTAGAGAAGGCCTGCTATCCTGTCCTTGCTGCTATCGGCATCCCTGGTAAGTCTATGTATCCGTCTATTAATGATATAACCCATGTCCCACTGCATTAAACTTCTCATCATTTTAATCAGTAGATTCAGATGTTAGTTAGGTTGATTCAGTGAAATTCTTTCATTCTGTTCTGGATGATGTTTTAATTTGATTTGCATTGATTATTAGACAATATTGGCTTCATTCTGAACTCAAGTATGGCGCATCCTCAATTTGATAATTGCTCTCCCGTGCTGCCTTCTTCGTAATATTAAAATCTCCAACACAGGTTAGAAATCCGAAATCCGGTTCCGCAAGAACATAAATAAGTGTTGACCTGGTTTGTGCTGGTGGTTCAGAATCCACCTCCCGCTGACCAGCTCACAACCTGGCATCTCTGCTTTCAGATATTTCACTTTCTACAGCTATTCACGTCTCTCACACACACATTACGGGGTATGGATTATTTTATGTCACTGGCTTCAGTGAAGATTATTGTCATTTTCAAGTTTGTGATGGTTCCTACTTTTGCCTTCATTTATAAGCATCAGGAAATTATCCTCGTATTTGTCCTCATAAAAGATGTAAGCTACATCGCTATCACAGTGGTTAGCACTGCTTCCTCACAACGCCAGGGACCTGGGTTGAATTCCCAGCTGGGGTCACTGTCTGTGCGGAGTCTGCACATTCTCCCCGTGTCTGCGTGCGTTTCCTCTGGGTGTTCCAGTTTCCACCCACAGTCTGGAAGACGTGCTGGCTAGGTGCACTGACCATGCTAAATTCTCCCTCAGGGTACCCAAACAGACACGGGAGTGTGGCGACTAGGGGGTTTCCACAGTATCTTCATTGCAGTATACTTATGACACTAATAAATAAATTTTAAAATATAAACTTTGAATTTTATTGAGATAAGGGAAACAATTTGGTGGTAAGCTTTTGTTTATATAACCCCATACCTTCTCCTCTGAAATACATGACATCGACATGAAGTGACTCAAGCTCAAATTGCTCTCTTCCGCTCAGAGCTGATACTCCGACTATCTAAGTTCTCAAGAGTGTTTCACCGAGTCATGCTGGATGAATGAATCCAAAAACGCAGAGAGACATGTTTGTAATGTCTTTCATCGTCATGTTCATTCGGTTCAAAGCAAGGAATTAACAAATTATTCTCAATTGATTGTACAGCAGCCGATCTATGAGATGATTCCTAATTGAAACCGAGTCGCTCATTTTTAAAAATTCATTCATGCCTTGCTGGCTGGCCAACATTTATTGCCTATCCCTAGTTGCCCTTGAGAAGGTGGTGATGAGCCACCTTCTTGAATCGCTGCAGTCCATGTTCTGTGGGTTGACCCACAATGCCATTAGGGGGGGGGGGGGGGGAGGCGGAATTCCAGGATTTTGACCCAGTGACTGCGAAGGAACGGCAATATATTTGCAAGTCAGGGTGGTGAATGGCTTGGAGGGGAACGTGCAGGTGGTGGTGTTCCCATTTATCTGCTGTCCTTGTCCTTCTAGATGGAAGTGGTCGTGGGTTAGGAAGGTGCTGTCTCAGGATCCTTGGTGAATTGCTGCAGTGCATCTTGCAGATTGTACACACTGCTGCTGTCGGTGGTGGAGGGATTGAATGTTTGTAGATGAGGTGCCAATCAAGCCGGCTGCTTCGTCCTGGATGGCGTCAAGCTTCTTGAGTGTTGCTGGGGCTGCACCCATACAGGCAAGTGGGAGGAAAGATATCTGACAAAGATATTGAACTTTCTCAGAACCAATAGCGTTTTATGTTTTTGGTGGAACTTCACTTAGTCACCTTAGTCGCCTTTTAACGTCAATACATCAGACATCTCTTTCCTAATCATTCTTCTTTTCTGCAGTTGTCCACGTAAGGGAAAATGATGGAAGACTCATCAATGCCAAATGAATCCCTCAACAACTCAACAAGCTTGATTGAAGGATTGAGACCTTACACAACGGTCGAAATGCTCTTCATTGTGACTCTGACAGGATCTTTAAGCCTGGTGACAATTATAGGAAACATTCTGGTCATCGTTTCTATCAAAGCAAACAGACATTTACAAACTGTTAACAATTACTTTCTTTTCAGCTTGGCCTGTGCTGATTTTATTATTGGTGTGTTTTCTATGAATCTATACACCATTTACATTGTTATTGGCTACTGGCCTTTGGGTTCAGTGATATGTGATTTATGGCTTGCTCTGGATTATGTTGTCAGTACTGCCTCTGGGATGAACCTCCTTATCATCAGCTTTGATCGTTATTTGTGTGTGACAAAGCCTCTGAGCTACCCCATGAAGAGAACAGTGAAAGTTGCAGGGATAATGATCACTGTTGCTTGGGTGCTGCCGTTTAGCATCTGGGCTCCTATCATTCTCTTCTGGCAATTCATCGTAGGGGAGCGGATAGTCAGTGAGGGTGAGTGTTATGTACAGTTCCTCACAAATCCAGGTGCCATCGTCGGCACTTCCGTAGCTAGCTTCTATACCCCTGCGTTCATCATAATTATCCTGTCCGTGCAAATAGCCCGTGCCAGCAAAAGTCGAATGAAAGCGAATAAAAAGGAGAAAAATGATGACAGCATATCAGGTGCTCCTGACGGGTTGTCAGAGGTAAAACAGCAAAATGTCAAAATAACTGGAGAAATAGTAGCTGATAGTTGGAGCCATGAGGAGAAACGGTTTCTCGATAAATCACCAGTTCCCAGTATGGCCCCATCAAACCCTTTCAGGATGGTGAACCCCAAACTGTCTTCCATAAATGTAGGTAGCCAATATGAAACAAATGGCGACTGTGGTAGCATAAGCAGAATAGTGCCAGGTGTAAGCAGCAACAATGGGAATGACAGAGATATCAGAACTGACAATAAGATGATTACAATGACCACAACACATGCTGAAAAGAGGAAGGGAACTGCGTCCCGAGAGAAGAAAGTGACTAGAACCGTCCTGAGTATACTCATTGCATTTATCGTCACCTTTACCCCATACTTTGTCATGGTGATCATTTACACCATTTGTTCAAGCTGTGTCCCCTACACAGCCTGGACTATTGGATACTGGCTCTGTTATATCAATAGCACCGTCAACCCAATGTGCTACGCGCTGTGTCATCCAACCTTCAAGAAAACCTTCAAGCGTCTTCTCATATGTCAATACAAGAACATCGGTACGATACGATAAACCCGGCCACAAGCCGCATTTTAGGAACACTTTCTACAGCCTGATCATGATAACTCTTGAAAGGGAAAATTAATAGATTGAGTAAGTTAGAGTAAAATCGCATGCGTGTCAAATGAGTTCCTAATGGAAGCAGAACTCGCCTGCAAGGTTGTCCACTTTTTAGAAGAACATATAGCTTGATGATAGATTACAGACAAGCTTTTGGGCGCAGTTTTAACAAGAGACAGATCTGAATTTTTAAAAAATCTGTGTATTGACTAATCGTACAGCAGTCTGTATCTTTGTATTGGAGCTGAGAGTTGTATTTCAATGTTGTTCCTGTGATTATTATATCAGGGAGCTGTGTTAGAGCTGTGTCAGAGGATGGTGATCCAGATGTTTCTCTCCATGCTTGAAACATGAATAAACTATTGTAACATGTTCCTTGGTGCATGGTGGTTATTTGGAAGAAGTCCACTATGACAATTTGCTGGAGTCAGCTGGATATTCGTATTGTTTAATCGAAATAGCTCTTAAACAGGGTTGAATATATTTTGTTCACCGTCCTGTTAGTGCAGCAAACCTGCCCAGTGGTCCAGTGAAGTAACAAATGAATGTTAAATGAGAACTCAGGACAGGGAGTGTAATAGTATGTGGCAGAGCTGTGGTTGTGGCTTAGCGATGCCAAAGACGCACAGGCAGGCCAGACCACTACCATGTGGAGTTCAGGTTGCAGAGCCATGCAGGTGGGATACAGTTAGAAAAGATAATAGCAAAAGCTTCACAGGGAGGCCAAACCCCTCAAGCTATAGCGCAAGTAGACAAGTTGATCAGAACCACAATGTTTCACAATCAAACTGTGCAGAGACAGGGAGCGGGATTATTCGACCTCACTCTGGCGAGATCGTAAAATACCCTTCCCTTCGAGACGGCACAGTTTGATTTTGAACTATTGTGGGCTGGAATTTTACCGTCTAGACTCGGAATCGGGGCGGGCGAAGGTCGCAGAACGGAACCCCCCGTTGGCAGCAGTGAAAGGATGCCGTGAGTAAAAGAGGAAGGGAGTACCATGAATTTCTACTGGGGAGCCGAGGGCTCTTTCACAAGGTTCATGGATGGACAACACCTCAGATTGTAGGTAGTAAAATCAAAGATAACAGTGAATTTGGTGTGTGCGAGAATGGGACTGATTGTAAGTTTCACATTGGAGACAGGAACAGATGACGCTCTGGGAGCTGTAGAAGAATGTGACGGAGATTTTGAACGTATCCTTTCTAAAGAGGCTCAGAAAGGAAATAGTGAGTTGTAGAAAGTCCAGAATAAGTGAGGCTTCAGTGCACATCTGTGTGCCCCATGACTGAGTGAACCGTCCAAACAATTAAGGGAACTTGACAGTAAAAGAAAATTGCTGTTTGACCAAAGCTTTGAAAAAGATACTGATTTACAGCCAGAAACTGCCAGAGTAAATGAAGAGTTAGAGGATGCTCTGGGGACTTAGAGGCAGTTATTTACGCCACCAAGTGACGCCTCCCTTGAAGCAGCCTATTCCCCATGTGTAGCTAAAATCATGATGTGGAGATGCCGGCGTTGGACTGGGGTGAACACAGTAAGAGTTTTAACAACATCAGGTTAAAGTCCAACAGGTTTATTTGGTAGCAAATACCATAAGCTTTCGGAGCGCTGCTCCTTCGTCAGATGGAGATGAGTGAGCAGCGCTCCGAAAGCTTATGGTATTTGCGACCAAATAAACCTGTTGGACTTTAAGCTGGTGTTGTTAAAACTCTTACTAGCTAAAATCAAACAGCCTGAGAGACAATTCAGTTCTCAGCAAGCAGATGTAGTTGCTATCTTCAAATCCAAGGGAATTAACAACACTCCCCGCCCCCTCTCCCCACCCCCACCCCGCCACTCTGCCCTTTCCAGCTTGATAAGGAAATGCTGGGGTGTGAGGTTCATCATGACATCTGCAATGCCGTATCCCACAACCGTCATTCCAAGATACGTTGCCCAGTTGAAGGAACATGTGAGTCAAGTCATTGTTGAAGCAGGTGCTGTTCATGAGTATTATAGAATCAAGTAATTAATTTGGAAAGAGAACTGACATTCACTTAATTTGAGCATCTATGAGCTTCTGTTTAAGAGAAATATGAACTGCGCTAGAATTCAAGGGAATTGTGTTTGAGTTTGTAATTAAAAATTACGAAGGCCAGTTTGTTGTTAAACATACAGATAAGTCAAAAGTTTGGCAACAACCCAATATGAAATTTCCAAAACATTTCACTTAAAAATATTGGCATTCGATTGACAACACATTTGCAACTTTGATTCAGTAGCAGATAGGAAACTCAAATTGGTTTAAAAGAGAAAAAAAATAGACAAAAGAGATTGGCACAAAATTGAAGAAATTAGAACGAGAAGTTTCTTAAGTCGATATGAAGCATCACAATTTCATGTCAATTTTTCTCCGCCCAACCGCCGCCACTTCAGGTCCTGCAGACCTGCTGATCTTTATCAAAATCTCCTGCCGGAGCTTGTTCCCAATGTGATTTATGTCTGGACATATTAACTCATTGGGCTTGTGGTCAGATGGATTTTTTGATATTTTATTTTAAACAAGTGTTGATGGTTTCCGACCCCGTGTGAGGCCAGCAGTTGTTAGAATTAAAGCACAGAATAGAATACTTTATCTTTCAGAAAGGTGGGCAGCATGGTGGCACAGTGGTCAGCACTGCTACTTCGCAACTCCAGGGACCCAGACTCGATTCCCCGTCTGGATCATTGTCTATGTGGAGGTTGCACGTTCTCCCCGTGTCTGCGTGGGTTTCCTCCGGGTGCTCCGTTTCCTCCCACTGTCCGAAAGATGTGCGGTTACGTTGATTGGCCATTCTAAATTGTCCCATAGTGTCTCGGGATCCGTAGGCTAGAGGAATGAACGGGGTAAATATGTAGGGTTACGGGGATAAGGCCTGGGTGGGATTGTTGTAGGTGCAGACTTGATGGGCAGAGTGGCCTCCTTCTGCATTGTGGGGTTTCCATGCTGTCAAAGCAACAAAGCCTGCTTTTGAAATTGCAGTCGATAAATGGCCGGGTACCAGTTGCTATTGGAAGCATTCAATAATTTAATCACTCGATGCGGATGGGAAAGAACAAACAAACAATATTTGTCAATGCCTCGAATTTGTTTCAAAGATATTATGACATTTTTTAATGTTTTGTTTCACTGTAAATGTTGTAGAACTGCTGGTAGTGTAGTTCGAACATATGTATAAATGTGGGTATTGATAAACATTCTAGTAAAAGGAAAGTATAGATTAGGTGAATGAGATGACAGATTTCACTTGGAGATATTTGTGCCTTTGTTCAGAATTAAGAGAAGCGAATTTGATAACTTAACTTCCAGCCAAGATTCTGGATGCATATATGTATCGTGCGCCATTGTAATGACAGTGGAATCCAGCATGATAAGATTGATTGGTAAAACATAGTCGCTATAGACTGATAACATGTCCACAAACTCAAAACAAGGCTTTGTGGTAGACGGTAGAGAGATGCCAATAAACATGACAACAGAACACTGCCGAGTTAAAAAAACACACACACACACGAGACGACATTGAACGGATCGGGAAATGTGTGAAGATGGCTTGCGAATGTGAGACTCCAAGAGAGGATTTTAAAGAAGGAATCGCAACGCAGGTGCGAGAGAGCCGAAGTGGTTTGAAGCTTGTGGATTAACCAGAATACAAGAGTACACGTTGCAGCTGCAATGAAGAAAGGGTGTTGCACAATTAATTGACAAACAGGCTGCCGTTGCAGTTGTTAATATAGTCTGAAGAAAACATATTTTTTAAATTAACAAGGCACTGACACAAACTCCATAGACAAATTGAATTTAAGGCCAATTGAAGTAAAATGAAATGAAATTTTGGGTTGGAACAAATGAAGGAGATTGAGAAATAAAATTAATAAAAATAAAGTACAACATGTATATTGGTGAAGGGAAAGCTTGAGAACATTTAACATCTATGTAACTGTAATGCTGTCATATGCTCTCACTGCTTTGAATACAATTATACAGCTTTAATTATTTCTAAAATTAGTTTTAAAAAGATGGGTTTGGCAGGAATTGAATTTTTCTACCTTGGGCTAGGCCTAGATCCAAACGTGGGTGACTGAAAAAGGAAATTAATAGATTTGGTGAAAGAGGAAAAGATCTAAAACTCCTGCATTACAATAAAAATCACATGCTAGACAAATGCTATCTCGCAAATTCCTAATATCAGGAGCACATGCCACCAAGGTTCGTGACTTATTTGAAGAACAGATAGTTTGGATCTGGAAGATTACAGACATGCTTATGGGCAATGATTTAATGCTAAATCTAAGTAGGCAATATCAGAATTTTAAAACAATGTTCTGTGTACTGATTAACTATATAGCAGTTTTTATATATGACCTGAAGGAGAAAGTAATATTCGAATGTTTTCCCTTTGATTGCTATATTGGCGAGCTTTCTTTGAGCAGCATCAGAGGAGTATACTGCTACCGTTGTATGTCTGAGGTAATTCCGTCTAACCCTGTATCATGAATAAACTATTGTAAACTGCTCCTAGTTATCCTGTGTTCACTTGGAAGAGGTCCACCACAACATTCTCATAACATACATCTAAAGTGCCCAGAGTCAATAGCTTCATCGTGTTTGGATGAGGGTCATTTCGATGTGGTGAGGCAGTGGTGATGTTGCCAGCTATCTGTTGCCTTTCCCCTTCGAGATGGTCGAGTTCATGTGTTTGGAGGGTGCTGTCTAAGGAGCATTGATGCTTCCCTGCAGTGCATCTTGTAGATGGTACTCACAGCTGCCACTATAGGCCTGTGGTACAGAGTCTGAATGATTGTGAAGGGGATAGCAATCACGTGATCTGCTTAGATCAAAGAGTGGCAGTCCCAATCTGGGTCTTTAGTTCAAATTCTACACTACATTGTAATATAAGGGCGAGGGCTGGAATGATTAAGGGCAGCACGGTAGAACAGTGGTTATCACTGCTGCCTCACAGCGCCAGGGACCCAGGTTCAATTCCGGCCTCGGATCGCTGTCTGTATGGAGTTTGTACAGTCTCCCCCTGTCTGCGTGTTTCCTCCTAGTGCTCTGGTTTCCTCCCACGTCCAAAGATGTGCGTGTTAGGTTGATTGGCTATGCTAAAAAAATACCCCTTTGCGTCAGGGGGATTAGCAGGGTAACTATATGGGGTTACGGGGATAGGACCTGGGTGGGATTGTTGTCAGTGCAGGCTCGATGGGCGGAATGGATCCTTCTGCACTGTAGGGATTCTATTCTATGTTTGGTTCTGAGGTCTAGGCTGTAGAGTCGATTAATGCAAACAATACACAATTCAATTCCCCTTCCAGCTGAGGCACACTCCGAGTCTGTCTCCACATCCAATCCAGAGTGGAAAAAATCACGGCATTTAACCGTATTTCGGTGAATATTAGCCAACGACCTGCCCTCACCAGAGAACTGAAGAAGCTCCCACGGCTTCAAGTCACTCAATACACACAGTGTTTCTTGCATGGATAACCACGATCACCATTTTTTACTATTCTTCCTGAATTCATTCGATATAAACACGTTCATTATTTTGTGGAACAAACTGATAGATATTGAACAATTACATTTCAATCTGTTGATTGCTTCTTGTGATCTTGGAATAATTCATAGTCCTGTGGCTCAGGCTGAAACCATTGCAACAAATGGATTTTCTTTATCAATTTCTAATCTGTCTCAGCGTTAGGCTCTGCCAGGGTTAAGTTTAATGTTAACTGAACAGCAGCAACTCACTACATTTACATTAAATGAGTTAAATTGGGGGCTGTAGATTATTGGAAGACCTCGCTGCAACAGAAAGACTCATGTCCTGGGGAATAAGTGCTCAGGTAAAATCTGTCGCCAAATGCAAAAGGCACGTTTGTGAAATGTAATGATGTTTTTGCAGCTGTTCTTAGTTTCAATGCGTCTAGCCTCGTGAGTCAGGAGGGAACAGAAAACCTTAACCCCTGAAATTTGGATTGCTACTTGATCATAGTATAGGAGATATGTTTGTTATAAAGATGCACATTAACAAAACAGAGTTATATAACGCCAGGGATGTAGGAAGCTTTCAGAGTGGTTGAATGAGAAACAAAGAAGATACCAGGACCTGATGTTAAATCAACAATATCAACAGAAACACATTTTCTCACCTCAGAATTGAAGGTTTCTTGATCATTTTCAGGAGGTTAGATTTCAAATTCCCTCTGACTTGGATTCTCCAAATTTGTTGGCATATTTCTAATTATCCCACTGTTCTTTTTTCTCAGCGCCTCCGAGCTTTTACATCAGCAGAGTAAACATCCTTCTGCATCAAGAACAAAGAACAAAGAACAATGCAGCACAGGAACAGGCCCTTCGGCCCTCCAAGCCCGCGCCGCTCCCCGGTCCAGGATTGAATCCTGAATCCAGGATCCCCGTCCAATTTTCCAGCCTATCTACATCCTAATATCCTTTCCACCGAGCTGTCCCTCACAGCTACGATGCTTTGTTCATCACAACCTATTAACTCACCCCCACCCCCCCATTCCAGACCATGTGATCTCCAGGGAGAGGCGAAAACCCAGAGTGAAAACCCCAGGGCCAATATGGGGGACAAAAATCTGGGAAATTCCTCTCCGACCCCCTGAGGCGATCGAAACGAGTCCAGGAGATCACACTGGCCCTGATCAGAAAATGCTTCCCAACCCTATTCATTTCCACTTCTGCTTTACGAACACCATCTGAATTCCCTGCCCCCGAGACAGGTTCCCAACTATCCGCACTCTCGCTCTGTACTGGCACCAGCAAGATGATCATAGAATGAAGCCTTGAAACGAGAAACAAAGAACAATTAGCCCGCGCCGCTCCCTGGTCCAAACTAGACCACTCTTTTGTATCCCTCCATTCCCACTCCGTTCATATAGCTGTCCAGATAAGTCTTAAACGTTCCCAGTGTGTCCGCCTCCACCACCTTGCCCGGCAACACATTCCAGGCCCCCACGACCCTCTGTGTAAAATATGTCCTTCTGATATCTGTGTTAAACCTCCCCCCCTTCACCTTGAACCTATGACCCCTCGTGAACGTCACCACCGACCCGGGGAAAAGCTTCCCACCGTTCACCCTATCTATGCCTTTCATAATTTTATACACCTCTATTAAGTCTCCCCTCATCCTCCGTCTTTCCAAGGAGAACAACCCCAGTTTCCCCAATCTCTCCTCAGAACCAAGCCCCTCCATCCCAGGCAACATCCTGCTAAACCTCCTCTGTACTCTCTCCAAAGCCTCCACGTCCTTCTGGTAGTGTGGCGACCAGAACTGGACGCAGTATTCCAAATGCGGCCGAACCAACGTTCTATACATCTGCAACATCAGACCCCAACTTTTATACTCCATGCCCCGTCCTATAAAGGCAAGCATGCCATATGCCTTCTTCACCACCTTCTCCACCTGTGACGTCACTTTCAAAGATCTGTGGACTTGCACACCCAGATCCCTCTGCGTCTCTACACCCTTTATGGTTCTTCCATTTATCGTGTAGCTCCTCCCTACATTATTCCCACCAAAATGCATCACTTCGCATTCATCAGGATTGAACTCCATCTGCCATTTCCTTGCCCAAATTTCCAGCCTATCTATATCCTTCTGTAGCCTCTGACAATGTTCCTCACTATCTGCAAGTCCTGCCAGTTTTGTGTCGTCCGCAAAGAAGACCAAAGTCTCATCTGGAATTGATTCAACTCGATCTCAGAATAAAACTGAGCAGGAGATAAGAGAAGCAGTATTATGTATTGTGTGTCTCACTTCTGGGGTCGGATTCTCCAACCTCATCTGCAGCTGGGATTATCCGGTCCCGCTGAAGTGAGTGGAGTTTTGGCTGAGCACAAATTCTCCATTCTCGCTGTCAGCGGTAACGGGGAGTTGAGATTTCAAGAGGCTTCACACTTCTTTCTGGAAGAGGTATTTACTGATAAAGAGAATTAGGCATATGAGATACTGCAGCATAGGCTGCCGAAGGCAACAGCTCCAGTTCTTGCATGCCAATTTCCTGGCTGTTATATGTAAACTGCTCGAGACAGGACGCCATCCTCTGGGGTGATCACTCACTCTCTGTTCCCAGTGGTCCCTCAAGTCAGGTGACACTCTTTTGCAGTATTGTCTTAAGGAGGCAACATTACAAACGCAAAACTACCCTCCTCCAACTTTCTGATACAATCTTCAAAATCGAATTACTCAACCAGCATTCCAAAGAATCACAATAGTCACAAGTTAGGCATTTGTAAATCAATGTAGTCATTGTTTAATTGAGGGGTCTTGAGGGTTGTGTTTAATGTAACACTTCGAGAATGCTTCAAATATGCACAATCCCAATACAGTCTTGCACGGGATTCCTCCATACAGGCCTGTAGCTTTCTGAGATCTGTTCTAGATTGTGTGCTCAGCAGAAGACTACATACTTTTTTCTGTGCACAGTGTCACTTGCCAATCCACTGGTAGTTCTTTTCTCTGTCAATAAACTTTCTCTACAATGCATGCAGGTACCGTCATTGCAATACAGCACATTCTTACATCCTGACAGTTCATGCACAATCTTAGATTCTCACTTGTGAAGGAAATGGCCGGGGTACTCTATTCCTTGTACTTACCTCGCAACAAAGTTTCTTCTGTTTCTAGCGTCTCTATGAAGCATGTTTTCCTTCGACCATTTTATCAGTTTACTTCTTGTGCTTTTCTGCTGCGTGAACATTTACAGCAATCTTATAATTTCGATTACATGCAATTTCAGTTTCCTTCTGTGGCTGAATTGTTGATCGTTCTACTTTGCTCTGGCATAACTCTTTGAACTGGGTTGCTTAACTTTCCAATCTGTCCCTTTCGTCCTCTGCATCAACCAAACCTCTACTTTCACCGAAGCAGTTCTTTGCTTAATGCACATAGTTTCCCCTCTGCCTGTGTTTGGCATTCAGTCTCCACCAGTTCTACTTGGTCTAACCAAGTACCAGTTCCATCTCCTGTCTTTTTTGAAACTTATTTGCTTTATTTCGATTTTCATCTGCAGTACTCTTCGATGCCCATCTTTCTTAAAACGTTCTCTGCAATGATCACAGTCTTTAAACTGCTTCCAAACTTGTTTCAACTCATCTTTATTTCGCAAACAGTTGCCTTCTCAATCTCTCACTCAAATGAGAGCTGATTTGTTTGTGTCCGTTGATTAAGATGTTCTTCTCGGTTTCTGAATCACATTCTCAGAACGTACAAGCTTTACCCTGTCCGTTTGAC
Organism: Mustelus asterias; assembly: GCF_964213995.1. Classification (NCBI taxonomy): domain Eukaryota; kingdom Metazoa; phylum Chordata; class Chondrichthyes; order Carcharhiniformes; family Triakidae; genus Mustelus; species Mustelus asterias. The sequence goes on along the minus strand of NC_135808.1, from coordinate 21,298,849 downwards.
ACATGTAAACATTACTCCATCAGCACTCCAACCTTGATTTCCATCAAAGGTGAGAAATTTCCAATCAACTGATATTTTTCAACCGCTGAACATTCTGCAACTGAACACATCTGAAAACAACTGCAGTTTTTTTCTCTCTCTCATGTTTCTGCCAGAATAATTTTATTTTGCCAAAGATTTAGACTTGTTCTGCAGTTGCAATAAATTCAGTTTTTCATTTGTAGAACATTTCAAGAACTTCTTGATTGATTGGCGTCTTCAAATGACTGAAAGTGGGAATTAGTATTTATTGACAATGGATAATGTTACTGACAATGGGAATGTATCCACAAGAGGCGACACCTTAACAGAATAACAGCAAAGGTGATTTTCGATGAGTTAACCAAATTCTTTAAAATATTCCACTTGCAAAATAAATACAATCTGATCAGGGTTGAAAATTCACACCCATATCTGTTTAAAGAAATTATGCACAGCCTGGGAATAAAACAAATCAGTTCATGAGCTTATCACCCTGGGTCACAAGGTGCTCTGGAAAGATGGGAACAATCTTACAAACAAGAGGTTAGAGCGTACCTTCATGCTTGGAAATGGGAAAGTCCATCCTTGTTGTTTGCTGTTACTGACATCCAGAATAAGTCAAAAGTGTTCAGACCCTTCGAGGTCACGTGTGGTTAAGAAATAAGGGGATCATTCAAACTAATTCAGAAGAAATTAGTGAAACAGAGCTGTGAAATTATTATCCTGAATTGTTGAATGATATTCGGAGAAATATTGAGTAGGGTATGTGAGATAGGCAGGAAGGACAGCATTTTAAGATATCTCAGCAAATCTTTAAGGCAAAGGAAGAAATAAGTTGATCCTCGATTTGCATTTGGAGTGGGGAAGGGTAGGGGGATGTTTGAATTGTTGCTGGTCTGACGTGAACAATTGAAAGCAAGGTTTAGTGAACTATCAGATCGAAAATAAATGTGACAAGCTAAAATATGTGGTGAATATTATATGTCGGAGAAAGATTTAGGATGTGTTCCATGTCAACATGTTCAATTGGTACAGGTGGGATAAATAGGAGCAGGTGCGAGTAAAGGAAGAAAAGACAGGGGCTACAATGTGCAATCCTTACTTGGTCTGGCCTATATCTGACTCCAGAGCCACAGCAATGTGTTAGACTGTGCTTGACAGCTTAAAGACCGTACCGATTACTACACCTGTTCTCGCAGCACCTGATTCAACGAACACATTCCAAAATGGTTGTTGAAACCAGTAATGTGGACGTTGGCGCTGTTTTGCTGCAGGAAGATAAAATAGGAATTGAGAAATCAATCGGATATTTTTCGCAGAAAGTAACAGTACGTCAGAATAAGTATTCAACTGTGGAAAAGGAGACATTCAGTTTTTGAAGTCTATATTGCAAGTAACTCTTCAGAGATGATTATATATACTGACCACAATTCTTTGAAATTTCTGCAGAACCTTTGGGATGCAAATGCACGACTCTTCCAGTGGAGATTATTAATGCAAACATTCAATTTGAAAATGATCCATGTGACTGGATGGAAGGTATCATTGCAGATGTGTTGTCAAGAATTTAAATTCAAGGGGCTTGGATGTGGTTAATCGAAAAGTTGAGTGGAACTAACTTCATTCTTTCTAAAGACTTGTGAATATTTTCATGGTTTATGCATGTAGATTATATTCTAATAGTTCTTTACATAGCTAACTATAGTATGTAATAAGAAATGCGTTAAGAACAGGAAAATATCAAAATATGATATTTCATTCTTTTTCTATCAGAAATGTATTTTTTTATATTCTTGTGATTGAATTCCCTGCGTAAATAAAAAAGAATGTATGGCATGTGTGTGTGTGTGTGTGAGAGAGAGAGAGAGAGAGAGAGAGAGAGAGAGAAAAGGGTTAGTTGACGGGTTAGTTACAAGAGGCAGATTGTCTGCGAGGCTTAAGATATGAAAGGTTGAGGTATTTGATTTGTGCATTTGTAATGAGAGGTTATGGAGGGTTTTAACTACAAGTGAATAGGCTGGTTCGAAATGTGCTTTGTGAGAAAATTGTGAAATGTTTGGACTGGTAAATTTTAAAACCGAATGCAGAAGTGTCGAGGAATATCTGCATCCTTCAGGAGTCCCATGAGTAAACAATGGGTGGTATATTAAATTTCATTGACTTGAAAGCAGAGACAAAATAGAAAACATGATGTTGAGTTCGAATGTGTGTTTCAGGACAATGGAACCTGAGATAAAAAAGGGGAAATTTGTTTAAGAAATGGGATGCTTAACTGAGTCGAGTGGCTGTGTGGAAAAGCCCTGGAGAGCAATTCATCTGTGTTGGATGCTTAGAGGCTGTGAACGTTTTGAATTGGAAGCAGCCTCTCTGTGCTAAGCCCAGAGGGTGTTTGTTTTAGGAAAGCTTTTATTTAAACTGGGCTATATTAATATACATCCTACTTTATAACAAAAACATCTCCTGTAGGATGATCAAATAGTAATCCATATTTCAGGGGTTAAGGATTTCTTTTCCCAACTGACTCACTCAGCGAAACATATTGAAACTAGCAACAACCTTTACAGCTGCAAAAACACAATTACATTTCACAAACATGCGTTTTGGATTTGGCTACAGAAGTTTACCTGAATATTTACTCCCCAGGTCAAGAGGCTTTCTGCTGCCGCTGGACATCTTCCAAGATGCTACTGATCCTACCTGAGAGCATTTGATGTAAAGGCAGTGGATTCAGTTAACATTAAACTTAACCCTGTTATGATCCAGTTAATTTGAGGGTAAAGCCTCGTGCCGATAAAGATTAGGAATTCATCACGAGAACCCATTTTATGCATTGGTGTCAATGTGGGTCATTTGGCTATAGACTATTCGATGATCAAGAGAACGAATCCGAAGATTTAAATGGAATTGTTCACTGTCTATAAATTTATTTTCCAAAATAATTGAAGTTTGAACTAACTAAGGAAGAATAATGAAAATGGTGAAAGATGTTCTCCACGCAAGAAGCATTGTGTACATTGTGTGGTTTGAAGCAGTTAGATTTTCTTCAGTTCTCTAACCAAAGGCAGGTTTTTGGCTAATATTCACCGAACCACGGTTAAATACCGTTAAATTGATTGTTTCTGCTCTGTATTGGCTATGAAGCCAGACACGGATGGTGTCTCCGCTGGAAGGTGGAATCGCATCATGTTCTGTTTGCATTAATCCAGTCGATATCCTAGACATCGTATCTAACCATCCGCACTCCCGCCCCGTCATAATATTACACAGTAGCGGCTACATTAATTCATTCATAATTTTATTGTGTTCTAAAAGTGAACATTTCGCAGCAATCATGCTGATGCGATGTTTTATGGTTCTTCATTTTGGGAAAATGTATCTTCCAGCTCACTTATTAGCAAATTCTAATAATCAGCACATTCTTCATTTATAACACCAATTACAAACCTATTGGAAATAATTGAATGTGTTTTAAATATTACAAACAATAGATATTTGCTTCATTCTTTCATGGGGTGGCACCGACAACATTTGTTGCCCATCTACAATTGCTCTTCAACTGAATGGCTTGCTACGCAATTTCTGAGGGCAGTTTTGTGTCAAAAACATTTCTGTCTGCCTGGCCTAGCCAACATTGCTCATTTCTCGTAAATCAATAGAAATTAATTAGCTGGTCTGGATATCCCATCCAACGACATGACAATTGCCGATTGCCCTACCACACACCACTACCACCACCCCATCGACCTGAACCTTATTCTGATACAATGAAACTATTAAGTTCATGCATTTTAAATGTATATTACGAGAGTCGCCATCACCGTGATGTATAAAGTGTTCATAACATTCTGCGCGTTTATCTTATGGAACCAATGTTCTTGTATTGACACATGAGAAGATGCTTGAAGGTTTTCTTGAAGGTCGGATTACAGAGCGCGTAGCAAGCGGGGTTGACGGTGCTGTTGATATAACAGAGCCAGTATCCGATAGTCCAGACAGTGTAAGGGACACAGTTTGGACTAACGGTGTAAATGAGCACCATGACAAAGTATGGGCTCAAGGTGATGACAAATGCCAAGAGAATAGCCAGGACGGTCCGAGTCACCTTCTTCTCCCGGGACGCGGCCCCTTTCCTCTTTTCAGCAGCTGTGCTCGTAATTCTATTGGTCTTATTGTCTGCTCTGATGTCCCTCTCATTCCCATTCTTGCTGCTGACATCTGGCACTATTCTGGTTGTGGTACCACAACTGGTACCGTTTTCAAATTCGCCAACTATATTTATGGAAGAGATTTTGGGGTTGTCCATTCTCAAACGGTTTGATGGGACACTGGCGCCAGTTGATTCACCGGGAAGCCGCTTCACCTCTCGGCCACTATTACCAGTTAATATTTCTCCAGTTATTTTGTCATTTTGCAGTTTACCATGTGACAAACAATTGGTATCATCTGATATATTATTATTTTTTGGCTCCATTGTCTTGCCTTGCACTATAGAGGGTGAAATGCTGCCCTTGCTAGATTCAGGTTCCTTTTTATTCTCTTTCATTCGACTTTTGCTGGCACGAACTAATTCCACAGACAGGATTACCATGATGATAACATAAAGATAGAAGGTAGCGACGGCAGTGACAAAAATGATGACTGGATTTGAGAGGAACTGTACATAACACTCGCCCTCACTAACTGTCCGCTCTCCTACAATGAACTGCCAAAAGAGAATGGGAGGAACCCAGATGATAAACGGTATCACCCAAATCGCTATGATCATCATCCCTGCCACCTTCGCTGTTCTCTTCACGGGGTAGCTCAGGGGCCTGGTCACACAGAAGTAGCGGTCAAAGCTGATGACTAGAAGGTTCGTGGAAGAGACATTGCTGACAAAATAATCCAGAGCGAGCCATAAGTCACATACCACTGGGCCCAATGGCCAGTAGCCCATGACAATGTAAGTGGTGTATAGGTTCATAGAGAATATGCCAATAATCATATCAGCGCAGGCTAAGCTGAAAAGAAAGTAATTGTTAATAGTTTGTAAATGTCTGTTTAGTTTGATAGAAACAATGACCAAAATGTTTCCAATAATTGTCACCAAGCTTAAAGCAACAGTTACAGTCACAATGAGGACCAATTCGAACGTTTTGTAAGAACTCGCTCTTTCACCATCAAACAATCCTGTTGGGTTGTTGAGAGATGCGTTGATCTCCGTTGAGTTTGCCATCATTCACTTCTGATGTGTAGTTAGCACTGACAAGGCAAAAATGTAGAAAATAAAAAAAGAAAATATTATGAATCATTGTGATGTATCAGAGTTAATAGTCAACTGGCAACCCATTGACTTTCAACCAGCAAGTACACACAAAAAAACTATCTGCTCTTACAAACTTCAATACCTTTGGCAGGAAGGGCTCGGTTTCAATTAGGAATCGCCTGAAAGGTCACCTATTGTACATTTAATTATGAATTCATTGTTAATTACTTGCATGGAACTGAATGAAGATGACGATGAGTGAATTTTCATATCTACCTCTCAGGGTTCAAAGATTTATAGATTCATTATGACTCGGCTAAACACCTTTGAGGACTTACATATTCTGGATTTCACTTCTGAGAGGGAGAGAGCAATCTGAACTTGAATAGTTTTATATGTTTCAAAGCAGAAATTTATGTGGATATATTAATAAAGGCTTGACACCAATTTTATTATTCGAATACCATGGTCATATAGCTTGCATCTTATATGAGAATTGTGCTGAATACAAATGTGAGGATAATTTTTAAAGCAGAATTTTGAAGGCAAATGTAATAATGCATGCCAACGTTTCAAATGGCAGTAATTGTCACTGAAGCTGGTGATGTTAAACTGTTCTATGCTGTGTATTAATTAATATTTCAATAACAATTTAAATAGCTCATTCTTGCCAATTAGCTGATGGTCTATGAATTCAAGACATTGGGGAGGAATGGTGCAGAATGGGAAAAGCGTGTAAGCAATAATAGAAAATGGAAAGAGGTACGTGAGAGGGGAAGACAGAATGAGCGAGGAAATCAGGAGAAAATAAGTGATGGAAAAGGGTACAGGGAAAACGGAGATGGGAAGGTGGAGAACGAGATGAAAACAGCAAGGAGGGAAACTAGATGCCAAAATCAAAGCTAAGCTTGCTAAATAGTGCAATATATTGTTGAACCAGCATTTCAAATATTCACAATGGAATCAGACACCTTCAGGAAAAGGGGGCATTGCCATTGCTTCCATATTTTTAAATTACGTGCACGTAGGAAAATAAACTGAGCAATACAAAGAAAAAAAAGCATTGAGAAATAACCTGTTTTATGTTTATTGGAACAAGATGGCAACAACAACAATATCTTTATTTCCTACTGATCTTCACAAAGCGCAAGTCACTACATTACATGAATAACGTCGATCAACGGCTTTGCAAGCAACCTCAACAAGTCCTATAGTTCAAGGACAAGAGAAAAATGGTCTTTGCACCACTTCATTCAATGAACGAATGAAATAAGTTTGTTTGGCTGATTTATAGGTGAACTGACAGCTCCCCAACCTGTTGGGAGGCTCCAAGACCAGCTAACAAAAGTAGCTACTTGTCACACTGCCGCAGGAATCTCTGGCAATTTTACTAAAAGCCCTTTAGTCCACTGAACTTCCATTAAGTAATGTCAATCCATTGGGCGCGACCATTAGGACCATGGAGTCAGGAAAGCTATAGGTTAGATAAGCAGCATAGCTATGTTGTAGCCCTGTTTTGAAACTACACTGCAGTCTATAACGTTCCACGTTAGGAGGACTTTTCTCAATTTTCCCTTTCTAAATGTTATGTACTTCTTATTAAATTCATTTGTTTAAAAGCTATTTCTGACTGTTAAAAGTGTTATGTCCTAATCAACTCATCCTTTGCTGCTACTCAATTGTCCTCATTCAGAATTCGGAATACTTCTGTGATCTTGCTTCTTCCGTATTCTCCCCCTGTGTACCCCACTCTCCCGCCCCAAATCCCAATTATTCCCATTGGTTGAACTGAAGGTGTATATTTGCCAAAGCAGGGCAGACAGATTCGTCTAGGATTAGCATGTTAGGGTATTGCAGAATGCACAAGGTAAACCATGACAATGTTTGGCAGATTATCACAGGAGATTACACAAAAGAATTGGACATGAAATATCAACATTGGCCTGTGTTTTCTTTTCACAGTGTCTGGTCCACCCTGTATTTCCAGCATCTGTTGCTTATTCTCTTACAGCTTCTTATTCAAATCTTGCTAGGAATTAGTTGAGGTAAATCTCCATAAACTTTTGCCTAATCCAACGTTTCAAATCAATCTTTGGCTACTTGGCAAAATCAGGCACCATCCGATTAGATCATTGCTGATTTGTGTCTCTAATTCGTTTTCCTGCTTTTTCCCCAGAGTCCCTTATACTACTACCTACCGCAATCAGTTGTGGTCTAAGGTTGACCATAACTTCCCTACTTTTCAACTCCTTCCCTCTACGAACAAAGCCTCGTGCATGCTTTACCATTTTTATGATGTTGCCAAGCTATGGTTCATCTTTTAGTGATTGATGTATTTGGAGAAAAAGATCCATTATTGCATCGATCCTACTTAGATTTGGAACTTCCTAAGAACATGAGTTCACTCATGTCCTTAACAAAATGTTCCACCACACGTTTTTTGTTGTCAGATTTCATTTGCCAATTATTTCTCACTCTTCAAGTTGAACAATGCCCTTCTAAAAGCTATTGCAGTCTTCCTCAGTTTGGACTTTATCCCTCACTTTGGCACCTGTCACCCCTACGCCCACCCCATCCATGTGGGGGAGTCAATTGAACTTAAAATGAAGTGGGGCGTGACAGTGGAAATTGTTCAGTTCTTGTCATCATTTAATCAATTTAACAAGTTGAGTAAATGGATATTTGAACACATTCATCAACTGCTCTCTGAACTCGGTTTGAGTCACAGCATAGATAAAAGGTTTTGTACAGCAACTCAGGAGCTGCAGCATGAATCCTATTTCCTCAACAAATTGAGGCAACAGCCCAGATTCATATCCTATGAACGACGATGCAGCCCATGTGTAATACACTGCATACATTGCCCATAAGAGGATGAAATTCGCAGAGATGGCAAACAGTAAAACAAGAGATTTTCTTTGACTTTCCATCTCTGGGACGCTAGGACTCTCGCCATTGCTGCGACCCTGGAGTCTTCTACGGGCTCTACTGGACAATAAAATGTGTCTAATGCTGAAAACATTGAGCAGCACAATCAGAGCAAATGGAACACCCGGGGTGAGAATGTAGTGAAGGAGTATAATTGTTAACCAGACTGGTGAGTCCAAAATGTTCCTTGGCACAGAACAAAACCAGGAGGCGTTCCACAGCTGATACCTATCTGAAAATATAAAATACCACGTGATCTCCTTCAAACCACTCAGTAAAGTCACTGTTCCCAGAGCCACAGCCGCTGTTTTCTTGGCGCAATGTTTCCTTTTCAGCTTCTGGCAACAAATGGCCACAAATCGATCAAAGATGAAAGTGACGGTGAACCAGACAGAACAGTCTATGGCTGCATAAAGCAGGGCACCGTGGACATTACACTTGGGGATGGAGTACACAAAAAGCAACTCTTGCTGATCAATGATTGGAATGTGCCTCATCATCAGATCGGTAATAATTATAATAACCAGTAGATCTGCTGCTGCCATGGCCACCAGATAGCGGGTCACACAATTGGAGAGCCCACACTTCCCCCGGAAGAGGATAACAATTGTCACTACGTTAACTGTGAGGAGGAGATATAAACAAGGATATTTTCCATCAGGTTGGGAGCACAGTCACCGGTTTCACTGATTACTTCCTGACATACGAAAACATTTTTATTCTATTTAGTGATATGTTGAATTGTTTCTACTCTGTTTCGCTCCACGGTCCTACTGGCGTATATTTTCCCTGCTCTTTTAAAAGAACACATCCACACAGGATCAATTGGGAAAAATCTGAAATTATAAAGAATAAATGCCGAGACAAAATGTGACCTGTCCTGATCACGCAACGTCGGTATGCTGCTTATGATGATGCAATCTGTGCGCATACAGAGGATCAGCTCCATGTGCGCATGGGAATTATATCCCATGCTCAGAGCACGTTGTCCTTCATAATTACTGCCAATAAAAACTGTATTCATTGGGCAAAGAGTTGTCTCAGTTTGTGAATCGGATTTAACAGCACGCTATTGGAAACAGTTAGCAAATTTTGATTCTATGCATCTTTGACGACAGGCGACATATCTCTGGACTTTGAGCTCAGAGAATTCATTGAAACGTAGATTCAAACTTTGGTTGACGAACATAGTGGACATAATAAATCACAACAACCTGCAGAAGCAGGATACTCAGTAACAAAGTCTGTATTCTCAGTACATCGCTGTATGGCGATGAAATATGTCCAACTTGCACCTACCAAGAACCAATTGGATCCAACGCCAATGTCTATGACACAGGTATGAGTTGGGTGGATGGGTGTCAAAGTCATCAGTGAAGTTGTCCTTCATATAACAAGCTCCGCAGGAATGCTAGCGCCAATCAAGCAAAGGAGGGGGGTCACTGACGTTGGCCTTTGCATTGGAAGCACGATGGCTATATCTTTAAGGATATGCTGTGCAGAAGGCGAGCAAATTTCCGATTCAGGAATGATGTGGCAAAGGCGTGAAAGCACTCAGCATGAATCAGGACCAGTGAGAATTTCTGGCCGCCGATCGATGCAAATGGTTACATCAGCCATGGGCAGGGGATACATTCTTGCAGAAGACTGCCCGCAAAAATGGCGAGAGTCAACCTCATGGGTGGCAACTGAGGCAGACTTTCCCTTTGCAGAATCGGCGTGTCCACCTTGAGAAAAATTGCAGCCAGCGATCTGATCTGGCCCTCGTCACAGTTCTTATGCTGCATTCCCTTCACCCCTCACTGATTGAAGGCTGCCAACCCGAAACCAATAATAATCTGTACTTGTGACCGTGTTACCTGCTGGAGGCAGTGGCTGCCTTTCAATGAGAGCAATCATTACATTGAATTTCGTATCTGGGATGAAATAACACATGAACAATAACAGTTTGTAAAAGATCAGGCATCGGTTCCTGCAGATCTGACTCTTTTCCTTTTTGTTCTGGTTAAAGGAGTTGAGTGTTGCAGCAAAAATGAAAGACGATAAGAAATATTTACAGTAAAGCACGGGTCAACCTGATAGAATCACCTCCGTGGGGCTGACTGAGATATTCGCCCACCGGTTACGAGCTGCAGAGAATTCAATGATTTCTAAAACAATAATTGGACCGGAGTCCATTGGAAATCAATGGAATACGCGAACTTACTTCACACTTCTTCAAAATTCAAACCATCTAGCAAATATAAGAAAAGTAAAATCGTGCAAATTCTGGAATAGAATCATAGAATCCCTACAGTACAGAATGGTGCCATTCGGCCCATCGAGTCTGTACCGACCACAATCCCACCCAGGCCCTATTCCCGTAACCCTCATTTACCCTGCTAATCCTCCTGACACCAGCGTCAATTTAGCATGGCCATCAATATCTTTGGACTGTGGAAGGATACCGGAGCACCCGGAGGAAACCCACACAGACACTAGCCACACGCAGTGCTAACCACACGCAGTGCTAACCACAGTGCCGCCCTTATCTGAAACAAAAACCGATAATGCCGATTAAGTTCAGCAGGTCTGGCAGCATCTGTGCAGTGAGAGGATAGAGTTCGAGTCCGTATGACTCGGACTCTGAAGTGGGGTCACATGGACTCGCAATGTTAACTCTATTTTATCTCTCCACAAATGCCGCCGGTCCTGCTGAGCTTTTTCAGAATAGCTGTAGAAAGTGAAACATCTGAAAGCAGAGATGCCAGGTTGTGAGCTGGTCAGCGGGAGGTGGATTCTGAACCACCAGCACAAACCAAGTCAACACTTATTTATGTTCTTGCGGAACCGGATTTCGGATTTCTAACCTGTGTTGGAGATTTTAATATTACGAAGAAGGCAGCACGGGAGAGCAATGATCAAATTGAGGGTGCGTCATACTTGAGTTCAGAATAAAGCGAATATTGTCTAATAATCAATGCAAATCAAATTAAAACATCATCCAGAACAGAATGAAAGAATTTCACTGAATCAACCTAACTAACATCTGAATCTACTGATTAAAATGATGAGAAGTTTAATGCAGTGGGACATGGATTATATCATTCGTAGACGGATACATAGACTTACCAGGGATGCCGATAGCAGCAAGGACAGGATAGCAGACCTTCTCTAAGTCAAGGATGAAGAAGGCTATCTTCCACTGGTCCATTCCTGTGGAGCCACTGATCCTGGTTACTGTTGGAGGTGAGGCTCCCACTGACAAGAAGAGATAAAACGCAGCGGAAAGAGGCCTTTATGAATAGAAGGGTGAGACCTCCAGAGACACATATTGGTTCTACAGAGACTGATATTAATTAAGTCACTAAACAAACAGGTTCAGTTAACTCCTTTCAATCCGCCAGTTAGTAGCGCAGCATATCTTTGACCAGGTGTGAAATGTGTGCCAGACTCGCAGGTTTAACACACGCCTGCGCCCAAACGCATTCCTCTTTTTCGCCATTGTGTCTCATGAGGGAATGGTTTGATCCGTGGCGCTCAACTCTGCGTTAAACATCTCTAGGGGTGAATCACGAACCCATTCTGTTCTCCCTCCATGTTCTATAGTTGTAAAGTATTGTATTTAATATTGCTAAATTAAATGCATCAGCGTGAGATCTCAGAATCACTATGAATGACACTAAGAGAGAGATGATGTTACACTTTCCATCCGCGATGCAGTGGAAACAGTTTACCGAATGAATAGCTGCATGTGGAGACGCCCAGTGTCACCAACACGAACAGTAAATGCGGATATTTGAAGAGGAAATATATTATCCTTGCCTCTAACCCGAGACTTTCTTTCGCATTCTTCCACAGGACAGAAGCTTTAATTATAATTCATGGCAGAGTGAAATTACATCACAATCACATAATTTATCCCAATCTATTTGCCCTGAAACATCATCCTATAGGCAGCCAATAAGGATACCAACTCCAGGAGTGCCATCCCGTGAAGGATGGACAGGTGAGGTTTGCATCCACTGGAGTTTAGAAAAGCAAGAGGCGACCCGATCATAAGCTTTAAGATGCTGAAGCGAATTGATAAGTTGGATGTGGAGAGGATGTTTCAAGTTGTGGAGAATCTAGAAATAGGGGTCACTGTTTCAAAATAGAAGGACGCTCATGTAACACGGAGATGAGGCTGGTGAATCCCTCGATCTCCGTTCCTCAAAAGGCGGTGGGAGCAATGAATATTGTGAAGGCTGAATGTAATAGATTCTTAATTTAAAAGGGGTGAGAGGTTACCAGGGGAAGTCAAGAATGTGGGGTTCAATTTACAATTAGAGCAACATGACCTTATTGAATGGCAGCGCAGGCGCTAGTGGCCGCATGCCCTACCCCTGCTCCGAATCTGTATGTTCATACGTGAGCCGTGCTTGGACAGGGAGGCTAAACAGAAGGAGGTGTTAGTAATTGTAAGTAAAAAGGGGGAAACGGGAACTAAAGTCTTTGAACTTGACCTTCCTCTGATTAAATTGCAAAATGAGGAAGTACTTAAGAGTTTATAAGTAATATTCAGTTATTTTCGGAGAAACTGTCGAAATGACTCACAAAAGCTGTTGCAGTCACACAAGGAAATCTGTGGGTAGAGGCCAGGGGAGACACTTTGTCAACACATGATGTTGATGTGTGGGGTTATGTCCTAATCAACTCATCCTTTGCTGCTACTCAGTTGTCCTCATTCCGAATTCAGAATACCTCTGTGATTTTGCTTCTTCTGCATTCTCCCCATGTGCACGCCACACTCCCTCTCCAAATCCCAATTATTCCCAATGGTTGAACTGAAGGCGTATATTTGCTGGAGCAGGGTATACAGATTAGTCTAGGACTAGCATGATAGGGCATTGCAGAATGTACAGGGTAAATCATGACAATGTTTGGCAGATTATCACAGGAGATTACATCCACATTGGTTAAATCCTATAAAATTGGCTGAAGCGCCGAAATAAATTTAACGCAAACTTCAAAATGACGAAAGAGAGGCCAGTCACTGAAATTGGAGTTCACACATTGTAATGGCGCCAAAACCAGATGGACCACAAAGCCTCTCTATGACCACCGCAAAGTGAGAGCAGTAACAAAGGAGTAACTGGTATCCATTTGCACAGTTTGAAGATTCCATTGAAATAGCCAGACAGACAGTACGTATTACCAAACAAATGACTTACTTTGAGGATACTGGCAACTTTCATTATCGGAACGTAGAAAAGAGATATCGGGCGAGATTCTCCAGCCTCCCAGCCGCGTGTTTCACTCACCTGATGAAGGAGCAGCGCTGCAAAAGCTCGTGATTCCAAATAACTCTGTGAGATATCTTACTGTGCCCACCTCAGTCCAACGCCATTAGCTCCACATCATTACTATCAATATCGTGAGTGATGTGAAGTAATACTTTGAAATGAATATCTTATTAATAGAACCCCATCTGATGACAGCACTAGTGACCATGGAGCCTGATATTGTTTACACTCATTTAACAAGCCGTTCATTGTATCCCTAATTGAAGCAACGTTTCTATATCACCATATAGGTGTGACCAGAAGGGAAGTTAGAAATTTCCAACCACAACTCTCTCTCTCAAAGGTCAGTGGAAGCACAATATTTGATTTGATTGTTTTACAGCAGGGCTAGCTAAACACTTGATGGGCAAGGAGGTGAAAGGTCTTGAAGGTGTAAGGGGCCAATGTGAAGTTGAGGTGACAATCAGGCTCTTGAAGGGTCAAGCGACATTCTCCTGCTCCTCATTTCTACGTTAGTGTCTAGGTATGACAGCTCAGATGGGTGCAGAGGTGGGGGAAGGGATTGTTCGTGGGCATTCACAAATCAGGGAGTCTGCATCGTTGGATGGAATGCAGTCCCACCGGCGCCGCTGGCACCTCTGCAAGGATAGCGCTTGCCTGCTGAAACTGCTGCTATGGTCAGGAATGGAGGATGTGCTGGAGGCATTGCCACACACCAGCTCTCAGGAAACAAACTCTATTGGTCAATTGCCTCAAGGGGGCCTGTTCACTGGAGTGAAGATGTTCGGCGGAGTTCCCAATCAGCCAACAATTGCACCCAGAATTGTTCAAATTGATTGGGAGATCTGGTCTGACACGGCTGTTCAAAATATCTCCAGCCTGACCACCCGGGGAGGTGGACAGGGACCTGTCAGAATCCTGAACTCTCTCATTTCAGAATTTACTCCCAGCTTCGCCTCGCCACCCATACACCCTCAGCCAATCAATCCAAAATTCCCAGCCCAACACCATCTTCCCACTCTCCCAGCCCCGCTGTGTGTAATTGAGGCATATTAATACTGAAGGTATACGAGGATTCAAGGATTCAATACTGAACCCTGCTTTGATGCAGAAGGATGTTTACTCTGCTGATGTAAAAGCTCAGAGGGGCTGAGAAAAAAGAACAGTGGGATAATTAGAAATATGCCAATAAATTTGGAGAATCCAAGTCAGAGGGAATTTGAAATCTAACCTCCTGAAAATGATCAAGAAACCTTCAATTCTGAGGTGAGAAAATGTGTTTCTGTTGATATTGTTGATTTAACATCAGGTCCTGGTATCTTCTTTGTTTCTCATTCAACCACTCTGAAAGCTTCCTACATCCCTGGCGTTATATAACTCTGTTTTGTTAATGTGCATCTTTATAACAAACATATCTCCTGTACTATGATCAAGCAGCAATCCAAATTTCAGGGGTTAAGGTTTTCAGTTCCCTACTGACTCACTAGGCTAAACGCATTGAAACTAAGAACAGCTGCAAAAACACCATTACATTTCACAAACGTGCCTTTTGCATTTGGCGACAGATTTTACCTGAGCACTTATTCCCCAGGACATGAGTCTTTCTGTTGCAGCGGAGGTCTTCCAATAATCTACAGCCCCCAATTTAACTCATTTAATGTAAATGTAGTGAGTTGATGCTGTTCAGTTAACATTAAACTTAACCCTGGCAGAGCCTAACGCTGAGACAGATTAGGAATTGATTAAGAAAATCCATTTGTTGCAATGGTTTCAGCCTGAGCCACAGGACTATGAATTATTCCAAGATCACAAGAAGCAACCAACAGATTGAAATGTAATTGCTCAATATCTATAAGTTTGTTCTACAAAATAATGAACTTGTTTATATCTAATGAATTCAGGAAGAATAGTAAAAAATGGTGATCGTGGTTATCCATGCAAGAAACACTGTGTGTATTGAGTGATTTGATGCCGTGGGAGTTTCTTCAGTTCTCTGGTGAGGGCAGGTCGTTGGCTAATATTCACCGAAATACGGTTAAACGCCGTGATTTTTTCCACTCTGGATTGGATGTGGAGACAGACTCGGAGTGTGCCTCAGCTGGAAGAGGAATTGAATTGTGTATTGTTTGCATTAATCGACTCTACAGCCTAGACCTCAGAACCAAACATAGAATAGAATCCCGACAGTGCAGAAGGATCCATTCGGCCCATCGAGCCTGCACTGACAACAATCCCACCCAGGTCCTATCCCCGTAACCCCATATAGTTACCCTGCTAATCCCCCTGACGCAAAGGGGTATTTTTTTAGCATAGCCAATCAACCTAACACGCACATCTTTGGACGTGGGAGGAAACCAGAGAACTAGGAGGAAACACGCAGACAGGGGGAGACTGTACAAACTCCATACAGACAGCGATCCGAGGCCGGAATTGAACCTGGGTCCCTGGCGCTGTGAGGCAGCAGTGATAAACCACTGTTCTACCATGCTGCCCTTAATCATTCCAGCCCTCGCCCTTATATTACAATGTAGTGTAGAATTTGAACTAAAGTCCCAGATTGGGACTGCCACTCTTTGATCTAAGCAGATCACGTGATTGCTATCCCCTTCACAATCATTCAGACTCTGTACCACAGGCCTATAGTGGCAGCTGTGCGTACCATCTGCAAGATGCACTGCAGGGAAGCATCAATGCTCCTTAGACAGCACCCTCCAAACACATGAACTCGACCATCTAGAAGGGGAAAGGCAACAGATAGCTGGGAACATCACCACTGCCTCACCACATCGAAATGACCCTCATCCAAACACGATGAAGCTATTGACTATGGGCACTTTAGATGTATGTTATGAGAATGTTGTGGTGGACCTCTTCCAAGTGAACACAGGATAACTAGGAGCAGTTTACAATAGTTTATTCATGATACAGGGTTAGACGGAATTACCTCGGACATACAACGGTAGCAGTATACTCCTCTGATGCTGCTCAAAGGAAGCTCGCCAATATAGCAATCAAAGGGAAAACATTCGAATATTACTTTCTCCTTCAGGTCATATATAAAAACTGCTATGTAGTTAATCAGTACACAGAACATTGTTTTAAAATTCTGATATTGCCTACTTAGATTTAGCATTAAATCTTTGCCCATAAGCATGTCTGTAATCTTCTAGATCCAAACTATCTGTTCTTCAAATAAGTCACTCACCTCGGTGGCATGTGCTCCTGATATTAGGAATTTGCGAGATAGCATTTGTCTAGCAAGTGATTTTTATTGTAATGCAGGAGTTTTAGATCTTTTCCTCTTTCACCAAATCTATTAATTTCCTTTTTCAGTCACCCACGTTTGGATCTAGGCCTAGCCCAAGGTAGAAAAATTCAATTCCTGCCAAATCCATCTTTTTAAAACTAATTTTAGAAATAATTAAAGCTGTATAATTGTATTCGAAGCAGTGATAGCATATGACAGCATGACAATTACATAGATGTTAAATGTTCTCAAGCTTTCCCTTCACCTATATACATGTTGTACTTTATTTTTATTAATTTTATTTCTCAATCTCCTTCATTTGTTCCAACCCAAAATTTCATTTCATTTTACTTCAATTGGCCTTAAATTCAATTTCTCTATGGAGTTGGTGTCAGTGCCTTGTTAATTTAAAAAATATGTTTTCTTCAGACTATATTAACAACTGCAACGGCAGCCTGTTTGTCAATTAATTGTGCAACACCCTTTCTTCATTGCAGCTGCAACGTGTACTCTTGTATTCTGGTTAATCCACAAGCTTCAAACCACTTCGGCTCTCTCACACCTGCGTTGCGATTCCTTCTTTAAAATCCTCTCTTGGAGTCTCACATTCGCAAGCCATCTTCACACATTTCCCGATCCGTTGAATATCGTGTCGTGTGTGTGTATTTTTTTTAACTCGGCAGTGTTCTGTTGTCATCTTTATTGGCATCGCTCTGCCGTCTACCACAAAGCCTTGTTTTGAGTTTGTGGACATGTTATCAGTCTATAGCGACTATGTTTTACCAATCAATGTTATCATGCTGGATTCCACTGTCATTACAATGGCGCACGATACATATATGCTTCCAGAATCTTGGCTGGAAGTTAAGTTATCAAATTCGCTTCTCTTAATTCTGAACAAAGGCACAAATATCTCCAAGTGAAATCTGTCATCTCATTCACCTAATCTATACTTTCCTTTTACTAGAATGTTTATCAATACCCAGATTAATACATATATTCGAACTACACTACCAGCAATTCTACAACATTTACAGTGAAACAAAACATTAAAAAATGTCATAATATCTTTGAAACCAATTCGAGGCATTGACAAATATTGTTTGTTTGTTCTTTCCCATCCGCATCGAGTGATTAGATTCTTGAATGCTTCCAATAGCAACTGGTACCCGGCCATTTATCGACTGCAATTTCAAAAGCAGGCTTTGTTGCTTTGACATCATGGAAACCCCACAATGCAGAAGGAGGTCACTCTGCCCATCAAGTCTGCACCTACAACGATCCCACCCAGGCCTTATCCCCGTAACCCTACATATTTACCCCGTTAATTCCTCTAGCCTACGGATCCTGAGACACTATGGGACAATTTAGAATGGCCAATCAACGTAGCCGTACATCTTTCGGACAGTGGGAGGAAACGGAGCACCCGGAGTAAACCCATGCAGACACGGGGAGAACGTGCAATCTCCACATAGACAATGATCCAGACGGGGAATCGAGTCCGGGTCCCTAGAGTTGCGAAGTAGCAGTGCTGACCACTGTGCCACCATGCTGCCCACCTTTCTGAAAGATAAAGTATTCTATTCTGTGCTTTAATTCTAACAACTGCTGGCCTCACACGGGGTCGGAAACCATCAACACTTGTTTAAAATAAAATATCAAAAAATCCATCTGTCCACAAGCCCAATGAGTTAATATGTCCAGACATAAATCACATTGGGAACAAGCTCCGGCAGGAGATTTTGATAAAGATCAGCAGGTCTGCAGGACCTGAAGTGGCGGCGGGTGGGCGGAGAAAAATTGATATGAAATTGTGATGCTTCATATCGACTTAAGAAACTTCTCGTTCTAATTTCTTCAATTTTGTGCAAATTTCATCTCTTTTCTCTATTTTTTTTCTCTTATAAACCAATTTGAGTTTCCTATCTGCTACTGAATCAAAGTTGCAAATGTGTTGTTAATCGAATGCCAATATTTCTAAGTGAAATGTTTTGGAAATTTCATATTGGGTTGTTGCCAAACTTTTGACTTATCTGTATGTTTTAACAACAAACTGGCCTTCGTAATTTTTAATTACAAACTCAAACACAATTCCTTTGAATCCTAGCGCAGTTCATATTTATCTTAAACAGAAGCTCACAGATGCTCAAATTAAGTGGATGTCAGTTCTCTTTCCAAATTAATTCTTTGATTCTATAATGCTCATGAACAGCACCTGCTTCAACAATGACTTGACTCACATGTTCCTTCAACTGGGCAAAGTAACTTGGAAGGAAGGTTGTGGGATACGGCATTGCAGATGTCATGATGAACCTCACACCCCAGCATTTTCTTATCAAGCAGGAGAGGGCGGGGGGGGGGGGGGGTGGGGGGGCGCGGAGGGGGCGGGGGCGGGAAGTGTTGTTAATTTCAACCCACAATAGTTCAAAATCAAACTGTGCCGTCTCGAAGGGGAGAGTATTTTACGATCTCGCCAGAGCGAGGTCGAATAATCCCGCTCCCTGTCTCTGCACAGTTTGATTTTGAAACGTTGTGGTTCCGATCAACTTGTCTACTTGCTCTATAGTTTGAGGGGTTTGGCCTCCCTGTGAAGCTTTTGCTATTATCTTTTCTAACTGTATCCCACTTGCATGGCTCTGCAACCTGAACTCCACATGGTAGTGGTCTGGCCTGCCTGTGCGTCTTTGGCATCGCTAAGCCACAACCACAGCTCTGCCACATACTATTACACTCCCTGTCCTGAGTTCTCATTTAACATTCATTTGTTACTTCACTGGACCACTGGGCAGGTTTGCTGCACTAACAGGACGGTGAACAAAATATATTCAACCCTGTTTAAGAGCTATTCCGATTAAACAATACGAATATCCAGCTGACTCCAGCAAATTGTCATAGTGGACTTCTTCCAAATAACCACCATGCACCAAGGAACATGTTACAATAGTTTATTCATGTTTCAAGCATGGAGAGAAACATCTGGATCACCATCCTCTGACACAGCTCTAACACAGCTCCCTGATATAATAATCACAGGAACAACATTGAAATACAACTCTCAGCTCCAATACAAAGATACAGACTGCTGTACAATTAGTCAATACACAGATTTTTTTAAAATTCAGATCTGTCTCGTGTTAAAACTGCGCCCAAAAGCTTGTCTGTAATCTATCATCAAGCTATAGGTTCTTCTAAAAAGTAGACAACCTTGCAGGCGAGTTCTGCTTCCATTAGGAACGCATTTGACACGCATGTGATTTTACTCTAACTTACTCAATCTATTAATTTTCCCTTTCAAGAGTTATCATGATCAGGCTGTAGAAAGTGTTCCTAAAATGCGGTTTGTGGCCGGGTTTATCGTATCGTACCGATGTTCTTGTATTGACATATGAGAAGGCGCTTGAAGGTTTTCTTGAAGGTTGGATGACACAGCGCGTAGCACAATGGGTTGACGGTGCTATTGATATAACAGAGCCAGTATCCAATAGTCCAGGCTGTGTAGGGGACACAGCTTGAACAAATGGTGTAAATGATCACCATGACAAAGTATGGGGTAAAGGTGACGATAAATGCAATGAGTATACTCAGGACGGTTCTAGTCACTTTCTTCTCTCGGGACGCAGTTCCCTTCCTCTTTTCAGCATGTGTTGTGGTCATTGTAATCATCTTATTGTCAGTTCTGATATCTCAGTCATTCCCATTGTTGCTGCTTACACCTGGCACTATTCTGCTTATGCTACCACAGTCGCCATTTGTTTCATATTGGCTACCTACATTTATGGAAGACAGTTTGGGGTTCACCATCCTGAAAGGGTTTGATGGGGCCATACTGGGAACTGGTGATTTATCGAGAAACCGTTTCTCCTCATGGCTCCAACTATCAGCTACTATTTCTCCAGTTATTTTGACATTTTGCTGTTTTACCTCTGACAACCCGTCAGGAGCACCTGATATGCTGTCATCATTTTTCTCCTTTTTATTCGCTTTCATTCGACTTTTGCTGGCACGGGCTATTTGCACGGACAGGATAATTATGATGAACGCAGGGGTATAGAAGCTAGCTACGGAAGTGCCGACGATGGCACCTGGATTTGTGAGGAACTGTACATAACACTCACCCTCACTGACTATCCGCTCCCCTACGATGAATTGCCAGAAGAGAATGATAGGAGCCCAGATGCTAAACGGCAGCACCCAAGCAACAGTGATCATTATCCCTGCAACTTTCACTGTTCTCTTCATGGGGTAGCTCAGAGGCTTTGTCACACACAAATAACGATCAAAGCTGATGATAAGGAGGTTCATCCCAGAGGCAGTACTGACAACATAATCCAGAGCAAGCCATAAATCACATATCACTGAACCCAAAGGCCAGTAGCCAATAACAATGTAAATGGTGTATAGATTCATAGAAAACACACCAATAATAAAATCAGCACAGGCCAAGCTGAAAAGAAAGTAATTGTTAACAGTTTGTAAATGTCTGTTTGCTTTGATAGAAACGATGACCAGAATGTTTCCTATAATTGTCACCAGGCTTAAAGATCCTGTCAGAGTCACAATGAAGAGCATTTCGACCGTTGTGTAAGGTCTCAATCCTTCAATCAAGCTTGTTGAGTTGTTGAGGGATTCATTTGGCATTGATGAGTCTTCCATCATTTTCCCTTACGTGGACAACTGCAGAAAAGAAGAATGATTAGGAAAGAGATGTCTGATGTATTGACGTTAAAAGGCGACTAAGGTGACTAAGTGAAGTTCCACCAAAAACATAAAACGCTATTGGTTCTGAGAAAGTTCAATATCTTTGTCAGATATCTTTCCTCCCACTTGCCTGGACGGGTGCAGCTCCAGCAACACTCAAGAAGCTTGACGCCATCCAGGACGAAGCAGCCGGCTTGATTGGCACCACATCTACAAACATTCAATCCCTCCACCACCGACAGCAGCAGTGTGTACAATCTGCAAGATGCACTGCAGCAATTCACCAAGGATCCTGAGACAGCACCTTCCTAACCCACGACCACTTCCATCTAGAAGGACAAGGACAGCAGATAAATGGGAACACCACCACCTGCACGTTCCCCTCCAAGCCATTCACCACCCTGACTTGCAAATATATTGCCGTTCCTTCGCAGTCACTGGGTCAAAATCCTGGAATTCCGCCTCCCCCCCCCCCCCCCCCCCCCCCTAATGGCATTGTGGGTCAACCCACAGAACATGGACTGCAGCGATTCAAGAAGGTGGCTCATCACCACCTTCTCAAGGGCAACTAGGGATAGGCAATAAATGTTGGCCAGCCAGCAAGGCATGAATGAATTTTTAAAAATGAGCGACTCGGTTTCAATTAGGAATCATCTCATAGATCGGCTGCTGTACAATCAATTGAGAATAATTTGTTAATTCCTTGCTTTGAACCGAATGAACATGACGATGAAAGACATTACAAACATGTCTCTCTGCGTTTTTGGATTCATTCATCCAGCATGACTCGGTGAAACACTCTTGAGAACTTAGATAGTCGGAGTATCAGCTCTGAGCGGAAGAGAGCAATTTGAGCTTGAGTCACTTCATGTCGATGTCATGCATTTCAGAGGAGAAGGTATGGGGTTATATAAACAAAAGCTTACCACCAAATTGTTTCCCTTATCTCAATAAAATTCAAAGTTTATATTTTAAAATTTATTTATTAGTGTCACAAGTAGACTTACATTTACACTGCAATGAAGATACTGTGGAAACCCCCTAGTCGCCACACTCCCGTGCCTGTTTGGGTACCCTGAGGGAGAATTTAGCATGGTCAGTGCACCTAGCCAGCACGTCTTCCAGACTGTGGGTGGAAACTGGAACACCCAGAGGAAACGCACACAGACACAGGGAGAATGTGCAGACTCCGCACAGACAGTGACCCAAGCTGGGAATTCAACCCAGGTCCCTGGCGTTGTGAGGAAGCAGTGCTAACCACTGTGATAGCGATGTAGCTTACATCTTTTATGAGGACAAATACGAGGATAATTTCCTGATGCTTATAAATGAAGGCAAAAGTAGGAACCATCACAAACTTGAAAATGACAATAATCTTCACTGAAGCCAGTGACATAAAATAATCCATACCCCGTAATTCAGAATATTCAAATAGCTAATGTATGTCGATTAACTGTTTTACTTAAAAAAAACTCGGCAACATTGATCATAACTGCACATATTAATTGATGGTCTGCCGAATCCAAGGCATTGGAGAAGAATGACGCAGGATGGATATATTGTGTAAGGAATAATAGATAATGGCGAGAGGCTTATGCAAGGTGAAGACAGAATGAGACAGAAAGCCAAGAGAAAACAATTGGAAGAAATGGGGGAAGAGAAAGGAGATAAAAACAGAACAGGAGAAGCAGACTGAGAAAGAGGGAGGCTAGTTGCTAAAAATCTAACAAATACTTATCAAATGGTCCAATATATTGTTGAACCAGCATTTCTAGTGTGCACATTGGATTAAGACGCTTCTGGAGATGGACCTATTGTCACTGCTTTCATATGTTTATATGTTTTTGGCGTGAAGTACACAGAAAAATAATTTGGACGATATGATGAGGAAAACAATCGAGAGAAAATCTGCTTTAGGTTTGTAGAAAAGATCCCTGAAAGGGCTGGGAATATCAAGAATGCATTTATTTTCTACTGATCTTCACATAGCTACGATAAATACAAACATGCATTATATAAATCATATAGAGCAACAGCTTTTCAAGAAACCTCAACCAGGTCCTTTGTTAAAGGAAATATTAGGCTTTGCACCATCACAATTGAAGGGTGGGTAATGGAAATTGATTAGGCCCCTTTGACTCGTGAACTGACATCTCCCAGTCCAGTTGGGTGGCCCGAAGAAACTCTAAAAAAATCTGGCACTTCTCATACTGCCACAAGAAGCTCGGACATTATTGATACAAGGAGTGCAGCCCATTGACCTTCCACGAAGCTACATTCTAGAAATTGGCGTGATCATTGGGGCCATGGAGTCAGGGAAGCAATCTTATTGCATGTTAGATTAGCAGCAGCGTTCCACTTTGGGAGTACAACGTTTCACACCTGACCATCTTTCAGTTTTATTCAAAAGCAAAATACTGTGCATGCTGGAATCTGGAATCATCAGACGAAGGGTCATGTAGACGCGAAATGTTGGCTCTATTCTCTCCCCACAGATGCTGTCAGACCTGCTGTGATTTTCCAGCATTTTCTGTTTTTGTTTCAATTTTATTTTCTTGTTAATAATTTGATTTCTGTGAACGATATTTCTGAATTTTACACATGACTTGTCGTCATTCATCCTTTGCTGTTCCTCAATTGTATTCATCCAGAATTCAGAATACCCCTGTCATCTTTCTCCTTTCCTGTTTTTTTCTCACACTCCCTCTCAAAATCCCCACTATTCCCATTCGTTGAGCTGAAGACATACACATTCCAGCGAAGAGCAGACAGATTAGCCTGGGACAAACATATGGGGTTTTGGAGAAAACACATGGTGAAACATGGCAATGTTTGCAGATTATCACAAGATACGACATGAGAGCAGAAATTTACATGGAATATCAGCGCCGACTTAGAGTAATAGAGTTACAGAGGTTCACAGCATGGAAACAGGCCCTTCGTCCCAAATTGCCCATGCCGCCCTTTTCTTTAAACCCCTAAGCTAGTCCCAATTGCCCGCATTTGGCCCATGTCCGTCTGTACCCATCTTACCCATGTAACTGTCTAAATGCTTTTTAAAAGACAAAATTGTACCCGCCTCTATTACTACCTCTGGCAGCTTGATCCAGACACTGACCACCCTCTGTGTGAAAAGAATGCCCCTCTGGACATTTTTGTATCTCTTGTTCTTCCTTTCCACGATGTCTGGTCTGCCGTGCATTTCCAATATTTGTTATTTATATATTACAGGGGCTTTTCTTTTTAAGTTCTGCTAGGAATTAACTCACGCACATCTCAATGAAAGTTTGCCTACTTCAATGTTTCAGATTAAGTTTTTGGGAGCGTGACGACCAGTTGTGAATGATGAATAGTTCACTGAAAGAATTCACTGCCACTCGTCAGTAACCATGACAATTTAACGGCACATCTCTCGTAATATTCCAGACTCTCAATTTCAGATTCGAATTAATTGTACTTAAACTAACCAATACAATATTCTTAGCACACAGCTTTTCAAAACATTCATTAAATTATTTCCAGCAATTGACGTATTTGGTTCCTTCTCATTGCTCCTCCGCCACTCTTTTTTGTAGACACCATATCCTGACTGATCTGACCAGCAGAGGACGGCCAGACAACCCCTCAAACATATTGTACCATTAGATCAGACTACACTTGATTTGTGCCTTTATTTCATTTTCCTGCTTTTCCCATAATCCCTGACACACTTCCCTAGTGCAAAAAAACAGCGATCTCAGTCTTGAAAACTTCCATTCATTCAGCTTCCAAGGCCGTTTAACTTAGAGGACTTCAGAGTGTAGCGGGTGAGGCAACTTGGTACACAACATCCTTCAACGTTAACGCCAGGATTCAAGCCTCCACAGGCTTCTAATTTAATGGTCCGCTCTGTCTACCATATTGCTTCATTTCGGCTGAAAGTGGGTGATTGGACAGATAAAGTTAAAGATGGCGCGGCACTGTGGCACATTGGTTAGCACTGCTGCCTCACAGAGCCAGGGCCCGGGTTCAATTCCGACCTCCGGTGTGTGGAGTTTGTACATTCTCCCTGTGTCTGCGTGGGTTTCCTCCGGGTGCTCCGGTTTCC
Organism: Mustelus asterias; assembly: GCF_964213995.1. NCBI lineage: Eukaryota > Metazoa > Chordata > Chondrichthyes > Carcharhiniformes > Triakidae > Mustelus > Mustelus asterias. Next base: position 21,273,359 of record NC_135808.1, on the reverse strand, counting down.
TCCCACAGTCCAAAGATGTGCGGGTTAGGTTGATTGACCATGATAAATTGCCCCTTAAAGTCAGGGAGATTAGGAGGGCAATATGTGGGGTTACAGGGATGAGACCTGGGTGGGATTGTTATCGGTGCAGGCTCGATGGGCCAAATGGCCTCCTTCTGTACTGTAGATTGTATGATCCTATGAATTATTGAACGGCTGATATCATTTCAACACAGTAAGAAGTCTCACAAAACCAGGTTAAAGTCCAACAGGTTTATTTGGTACCAAATACCATAAGCTTTCGGAGCGCTGCTCCTTCATCAGATGGAGTGGAAATGTGCTCTCAAACAGTGCACAGAGACACAAAACCAAGTTACAGAATACTGATTAGAATGCGAATCCCTACAGCCAGCCAGGTCTTAAAGGTACAGACAACTCCCTCCACCCACATTGTCTGTACCTTTAAGACCTGGCTGGTTGTAGGGATTCGCATTCTAATCAGTATTCTGTAACTTGATTTTGTGTCTCTGTGCACTGTTTGAGAGCACATTACCACTCCATCTGACGAAGGAGCAGCGCTCCGAAAGCTTATGGTATTTGCTACCAAATAAACCTGTTGGACTTTAACCTGGTGTTTTGAGACTTCTTACTGTGTTCACCCCAGTCCAACGCCGGCATCTCCACATCATCATTTCAACAAGCAGTTTTCCACAGTATATCTAATGAACTCGTGGGCACTGCATTGTAGCAGTTTGTTGTCCAGGCACCCTGCACAGAGATTTGAACACGTGCGACCAGCCAGTAATAGCTTGACCAAAGGCATTACCCATTCTGTACATGTGACCCTCAAAGGCCATTGGAGGAGTTATTTTATCAATTTTAGTCTATTTATTAAAATAAAACTGTTTGACTCCCATGCCGCAGATGTCGCCCAACTTAAGTATTCCACCCTAAAGCGGCTTGCATTTTAAACCCACTGGCCCGGATTTTGTGGTCGTAAAAACCTTCGGAAAATACACATCTTGCTCAATGAGATAAAACAGGCGTGAAGGCCCCCAACACGAATAATGACCAGTTGGAATTGTTGGCTGACAATCAAGCAAATGACAACACCAGTAGCGAGCAGGGTTTTGCCACCACAAAGACATCTTCTTGCAGACGATCGTCCACAATGATGTCGAGAGGCAAACGCATGGGTAACGCCTGCGGTAGATTTTGCCTTTGCAGAATCGACGTGTTCACCATCAGGAAAAGTGCGGCAAGCGATCTGATCTGACCCTCGGCAATGTTCTGAGGCTGCATTCCCATCACCCCTCAATGATGGAAGGATGCCAACCCGAAATCAATATTGAAATGTACCCGTGACCGTGTTATCTGCCGGCGGCAGTGACTGCCGTTCAATGAAAGCAATCAGTAAATGGAATTTCATATTTTGGATGAAATTTTGGGCGGTACGCTGCTACAGTGGTTAGCACTGCACAGCACCAGGGACCCGGGTTCGATTCCCGGCTTGGGTCACTGTCTGTGTGGAGTTTGCACATTCGCCCCTTGTCTGCGTAGGTTTCCTCCGGGTGCTCCGGTTTCCTCCCACAGTCGACAGATTCATGGGTTAAGATGGATTGGCCATGCTAAATTGCCCCCTAGTGTCAGGGGAATTAGCCTGGTAAATACGTGGAGTTGCAGGGATGTTGTCTGGGTGGGACATTTGCCGGTGCAGGCTTGATGGGCCGATTAGCCTCCTTCTGTACTTAAGGATTCTATGATTCTTCAACACATGAAGAAAAACAGTTTGTAAAGGCCAGGTAAAAGTTGCTGCAGATCCGACCATTTTCTTTCTTATTCTGGTGAAAGGAATTGAGTGTTGCAGCAAATTTGAAAGATGATAAGAAATATTTACAGTAAAGGACAGAGCAACCTGAAAGAAACTTGTCCATGGAGCTGACACGAACTGGTTACAAGCAGCAGAAAATTCAAAGTTTTCAAAACATTGATTGGCCTGGATTCCCCTGGAAATCAATGGAATACATCAACATACTTTACGCAGACAACTCGCACCTTTTCAAACATCAAACCATCTAGCAAATGAAAACTAAAAGCAAAATACTGCGGCTGCTGGAATCTGAAACATAAACAGAAAATGCTGGAAAATCTCAGCAGGTCTGGCCGCATCTGTAGAGTGAGAAAACAGAGTTAACGTTTCGAGTCATTATGACTCGATTTCTGAAGTGAAATCGCATCGATGGAAAGGTTAGGTCCAGTGTACCTCTCGGCAGATGCTGCCTGAACTGCTGAGTTTTTGTTGACCGTGTTCTGTTTTGCTTGTGGAAAGTGAAGCACTGTATTGAAGTCAGAGACGTCTGAATGTGAGCTGGACAGCGGCAGGTGGATTCAGAGCCATCAACGCACAATATATCGAGATATGCTCATCAGATTTCGGATTTCTAATCTGTAGCGGAGATTTGGAGATTCATTTAATATTAAGAAGACCCTGGGTGTGTGAATGGTGGAGAGTGAGGATGCGCCATTCTTTGAGTTCAGAATGAAGTGAATATTGTTCAATGATCAAAAGAAATCTAATTAAAACCATTTCAAGAGCAGAACGCAAGAGGTTGATTAAAACAATGGAAGAACTGAACTGGTGATTTAAAAAGCTGACACGATTAATCCAGCGCGTCCTGGATAACAGATTTAATAGCTGGATATAGAGACTTACCAGGAATTCCAATGGCAGCAAGGAGAGGATAGTAAATCTTTTCTAAATCAAGGATGAAGAAGTCTATTTTTCACTGGCCCATTCCTGTGGAACCACTGATCCTGATTATTGTTGGAGGTGAACTTCCCGCTGACACGAACATTAAAGCACAGAGAAAAGAGCCTTTATGAATAGACGGTGGTAACCTCCAGAGACTCAAAGTGGTTCTCCAGAGACTGATATTAGTCACAGTCACCGAACAAACAGGTTCAATTAACTCCTTCCAATCTGACATTTAGTAAGTAGCACCCCATTTATTTGACTACGTGTAAAATGTGTGCCAGGGTCGAAGGACAAGCACACACACACACACACAGACATACATGCACACACACAGTCCTGTGGCCAAATGCATTCCTCTTTACAGCCTTGTGTCTGGTGAGACAATGGCTTGGACCTTGCGGCTCAGCTGAGTGTTCAGGATCTCCTGGTGTGAATCAGGAATCCCATTCTGGTCTCTGCCTCCTTTGCTCAGAGGGATAGAGTGAATTGAGAAGGTGCAGGATTTGCTGGTTTCTCTCTCGGGCCGTACATTCAGCCAACTGAGCTTTCCAGATCTGCTCTTCTACCCTAAGGTCCAGCCCCAGATATCAGAGCTGTAGGCACTGCCTCCCCGTGTCTTTATCAATATCTGTCACTATATATGCCACATCTCCAGATGTCCTTTCAGTGGACGCATTGATACACAGAAGGTTGTCACCCAGTCTTGGGGGTTACAGCTCTTTTCCATCCCATGAACTTGACTGAGCTAACTTTGTTTTTCAAAGAGTCCAACCCAAGCAGCGCCCAGCTGCCTCCCCAAATGTTTAATGCATTCAGTGATGACCTCCTCTGTCTTAGATTCCTAATCGTTCTTCTTTTCTACAGTTGTGCCTGGTCAGTGCTAACTACACATCAAAGGGGAAATCATGGAAAACTCAACAATGGCAAACGAATCCCTCAACACTGATAGAGTGGGACCTTACACAACGGTCGAAATGGTCTTCATTGTGACTCTGACAGGACCTGTAAGCCTGGTGACAATTATTGGAAACATTCTAGTCAGCGTTTCAATCAATGTAAACAGACATTTGCAAACCATTAACAATTAATTTATTTTCAGCTTGGCCTCTGCTGATTTGATTATTGGTGTGATCTCTATGAATCTATAGACCATTTACACTGTTATTGGCTACTGGCCTTTGAACCCAGTGGTATGTGATTTGTGGCTTGCTCTAGATTATGCTGCCGGTAGTGTATCTGGGGAGAAAATCATTGTCATCAGTTTTGACCATTACGTTTGTGTGACAATGCCGCTGGGCTACCCCGTGAAGAGAACAGTGAGGATAGGAGGGATGATGCTCGCCGTTGCTTGGGTGGTGCCGTTTATCCACTGCTCTTTTCCCATTCTCTTCTGGCAGTTCAACGTAGCGGATAGGACAGTCAGTGAGGGTAAGCGTTATGTACTGTTCCTCACAAAACCAGGTGTCATCTTTGGCACTTCCATAGCTACCTTCTATATCCCTGCGCTCATCATAATTAATAGCTCGAGCCAACAAAAGTCAAATGAAAGAGAATAAAAAACAGCCTGAATCAAGAAATGACAGCATTTCACCGTCACAGGTGAAGGGCCACATAATGGGTAAAAATGATTACTACATTACTCCTGGCGGTTTGTCACAGATAAAACTGCAAAATGTCAAAATAACTGGAGAAATTCAAGGAACATGGGAACATAGGAATTAGGAGCGAGAGTCGGCATTTCAGTCCTTCAAGCCCACTGCGCCATTCTATGATCATGGCTGATCTCCATCTCATCCTAACTCCACTTTCCTGCCTTTTCCCCACAGACCTTTACTCCACTTTTGATCAAATATTTATCTATCTCCTTCTTGAATCCATTGATTGATTCCGCATCCACTGCACTCTGGCACAGTGAGTTCCATAGATTCACAACCCTCTGTGAGAAGTAGCTCCTCCTTAGCTCTTACTCTATAACTACGACCTCTTGTCCTAGAAAGGGAAACATTTGGTTTATAAATTCCGTTGAGTATGTTATATGCATCAATCAAATTCCCCCTCATTCTTCTGTAGCCCAGAGAGTACAAGCCCAAGCTACTCAACTGCTCATCATACGACAGCCCCTTCAAACCTGGAATTAATCGAGTGAACCTCTTCTGAACTACTTCCAGTGCCACCACATCCTTCCTCAAAGAAGGTGATCAAAACCGAACACAATATTCTAAGTGTGGTCGCACCAATGCCGTATACAATTGTAACAACACTCCTCTACTTTTATACCCTAGACACTTGGCAATAAATGCCAAGATTACATTTGCCTTACTGACAACACCTGCATAGCCACTGTCTGAGACTCTTGAATTAGGTGCACTGGCATGAGTATTGGGTAAAGTGGGAGCTGTACCAATGGGACAGCATATATCTGAACCGTTTTGGGACCAGTGTTCTTTTTGGGGAAACATACTGATGAGGTTCCAATAGACGCCATTTAATGATAAGGAAAAGTTAGATGCGAATACCTAGCACTGTGCCTTTATGAGGTGCATTTTGATCATGTTCCTCTTCAGGATATTTCTAGCAGGCCCTGGAATTTTGTTGGTACCATGTTATCTGTGACCAGTGCCCTTTAGCTTTGCTGAAGCAGGATAATTGAAACATGTTGATTTAAATCAGAATTAATGCAGTGTTCTACAGTTTTCATATGTACCCAGGGATTACTAAGTGAAGCTTGATCGGAGTTGATTGGCAGGTTATGTTATGCGATTGAGGACAGCTTTTTTCCACAGAGCATTCGAGTTTTAGTTTTGTTTTCCATTGCTGCCAGGAGCTGATGGAAGAAGTATTGTCTCTCTCTGTCTCTCTCTCTCTATCAGATGCATTCTGAAAGTTCCAAAACTGGATAGCTTCAAAGATTTCATCCACCATTCAAGGGACCAATTCACTTAGGTGCTAAAAGCTGCAAATCTAGCATCACGTGAGCGTATTTGCTTTAGTGCTAATTTAGTCTGAAGAAGAGTGTACGTCAATGGGGTTGCTTTACTTTGGAACAATATAGCTAGCCAACTGTTAAGGATTATTCTGTGCCATGTTTAAGCCTTGCATTCGGTAAAAGTTATGCCACTACATTTCTTATATTTGAACTGTGTTCTTAAATAAAGTTTGATTGATAAAAGCTTCCGAATGGGTCACTTGAATCATAATTGGAGTGAAACAACTTATGCTCACCCAAGCCAAAATCAAATGTAAAACTTAGGGTCTAGGCTAAGTTCACAAAACACCTTGGAGTTTCTGGCCTGGGTCTTAACAGCTGGAGGAATCTTTGAGAGATTAAAATCAATATTCCCTTTTTTGGTTTGGGATTAATGGACTCAAAGATAGTGAGTGGTGAGTATATTTGTGTTTTACTTTAAAGTGTTGCATTTGGTTTACGTGTGGAATAATGGCTCTTTCTGAGGCTAAAAGGTTGCTGGGTGTGGAATAAATCACTAGGGTGGTTTACAAAAGATGACTAAAACAAAGCTTTTGGAATTGGCAAAGATGCTGCAGTTGAAATTACCTAAAGGAGCAAGGAAGGCGAAGATAATTGTGGTGTTAGCTCAGCATTAACAATTGCCAGAAACACTGCCAGAATTATTGGACAAGACCAAAATTCAATTACAAATGAAATAGCTTGTTATGCAGCCTTTAATTTAAACACCTTCCAAGCATTCCAGTTTAATGAGACAAACGAGGACAGTAATTCAATGATTTATTTATTTAACACTACCAGTTCAAACTCAAATATAAACAGTTGCAACTCATTAACTCTTTATTGAACTTTAACTCTAACTGAACTTTAACTCTTAAACTGCACTTTAACTTTAACTGAACTTTAACTGAACATCAACTTTAACTTGTGAAGTTGTACAAACTAAATAATGGCATGATGGGAAAATTGATCAACTATTTGGTACAATATAAGAATGACTGACCAAGCTATTTCAAAATGCCTGACCCCTGTAAGACCTGATACAGCTGACTCCGCATAATTTAAGACATGAATAAGACCAGAGAAGGTCAGGCTATTCCAGAATGCCTGACCTCTGTAAGGCCTGATAAGATTGACTCCTCATAATCTAGGGCTGTATGAGTAAGACAAGATAAGGTCAGCGATGAAGGAGTCACCGACCTTTTCCTGTTACATCAAAGGACAAGATAAGGGTACGAATTATGTTACAAAGAGTTCTGGGAGGTCAGCAGCCTGTGCCATGATTAATGACATTGCTTATGATTCTATTACTGATTGAATTCCTGAATAAGCTCTGGTCACGCAAACTGATAATGATTATGTATACATAATGAACTGTTTCTTTCTGCAAGCGCGGACTTGAGGAGGAATTAGCAAGTTGTACCAACTGCTCTCTGAACTCAAGTTTCAGCCAATACTGCATGCAGTCTTTCGTAAATAAAGACTAAGTTATTTAGTCGGAACAAATTTTGTTGAGTCTTTCTATCACAGTCAAGAAGCAGGAAAGTTTCCACTTCAACAAACTAAACATCAATTTTAACAATTTGACTGAAAATAGATACTATTGAGTTTAGGAAAACCTTGGCCAAGAACTATCTTCTCCTTCTCTGAAGCATCCTCCAGGGCACAAGTCTTCATGCGATGATTGGTCTCTTCGAGTTATTACTGCTGCCAAACAAAGGCTCTTTATCCACAATTCTCCACTTGCTTCCGGAAGATTTTCTGTCATTGAACCAATGAATTGATCAGAACCCCAATTGCATTGTTCAATTAGGACAATCAAATACAGCCAAAATAATATCATCAGTCACTCAAGGACTTGTCATTTCTAGGTCTCTTAAGTGCATTTTAGAGTCACAGAGGTTTACATTTTGAATTTTGTTTACATTTCAATGGCCAGATAAGAAACACTGGCTCTCAAAAGTCTGAAAAGAACTCATCCCTGCCAAGGACAAGCTGTTGAATCTGACACTTTATCTCCTTTGATAAATTCCAGGCCACTGGCCACAAGAAATCCCAGCACAGTGAGAAAAACAACTTTAACCAAAATAACAGGTTTGCTTGATTGAAGATCTTTCAGGAAATTAAAACTTACAACTGCAGACAATTCACCCACAATCTTGAATATTAGAAGGAAATGAGAGTTGAATTGTGATTAAAAACAGAAGAGAAGGTAAAACATAGAAAAGTCCTTTCAGAACAAAAAGGAAAAAAAGAGGGAGGAAAGGGAAAAGTAGACAGAATTTGAACTTCAGACACTGGAAATAAAACATGAACATCAAGTTAAAATGATGAAGGAAAGGGGAATATTTGAGAGTGGTGATAAGGAGAGTGAGGAAGATTGAAACTTTCGCAGTCAAAGACAGGATGGGGATGTGTTTAAATACGTCAAAGCATTGCCAAGGTTTGATGAGAAGGATGTAGAAGAATTTTTCATTTCACTTGAGAAAGTAGCTAAAAAAATGAAATGGCTACAAGCCATGTGGGTAATTGTTAATTCAAACAAAGTTGGTAGGTAGAGTTACTGAGGTGTTGCATCAGTATGCAAACTGGAGGAGGTAGCTGGGGATTATGATGAGATGGAAAAAAGCCTTCTTAAGTGCATATGTACTGGTGCCAGAAGCCTACAATCAATGGTTTTGAAATCAAAGTAATGTGTATATGGAGTGAGCTGCCAGAGAAATAGCAGCATTTAAAAAGCATTTGAAAAGTACATCGATGGGGAATGATTTGATGGGTAGGTTTCAAACACGAGCAATTGGGAATAGCTGGGAGGGCACCATGGTCGGTATGGCCTCTTTGGGCCAAAGGGCCTGTTTCTGTGCTTTTTTCCTCGATGACTCTATGACTCTATAACCTGACAAACCATACATAGAATTTGAAAGGATCATACAAAGTAATTGTGAGAGGTGGATAGGTGCTTTCAAAATAGACCAGGCATATGATGCTCTTCGAGAAATGCTTACTTTGTAGGAGTTTAACAATTCACTTCCCAAAGCAGTGAGATCTCATGTGGAGGAGCAGAGGATTAAAACTGCAAGGTTAGCAGCAGAAATGGCTGATGATTATGAATTATTTCATAAATTAAAGTTTGGTTGCTAACATCAGTTTCAGCCTATGAGTGATAGAAACTGAGGAAAAGAGAGATCCTTAGATGGTAAAGGTAAAGGAGATCTCGTGGGAGATAATAAAAACAGTGTACCTCAGGTTGAAAATGAAACATATGACAGTGGAAGAGAAATAAAAAGCCTCCAACTATTTCACTGTAATAAAGTAAGACACACAAAATCGCAGTGTTAGCAGTTTAAGAAAAGCACTGGGAAGATAAATGTGGTGAAACAGGATAAGCTAGTAAGATTTGTTAACGTGGTAAATGAAAGCCCAGTTGAAGCTAAAGCGTTGCAAAAGAATGTACAGCCTGATCAGGTGTTGGTTGATAAGAAAGTGTGATATGTCTTTGAATAATTTACTTGTGTGTGTACAGCTTATTCAAAAGAAATTAAAAATTTTCAGGGATATGGGGACGAGTCAAATTTGGATGGTGAGAGATGAGGAACAATATACTTTGGACACAGTATTGCCAGGAAAGGTGGAATTCACGTTGAGAAGAGTAGTGTTCCATTATATAAGGTGAGGTTGGAGAATCCAATGAATGGTGATGAAGTGGTAGTATGAGCAATAGAGAAATTATCTTGTCCAGGAATACCTCTTATCTTGGATAACAATATAGCTGGATCACAAGGAGGAGTGATGCCTACTATGTTTCACAAACCAGTAGAAAAGCAAACAACTAAGTTGTTAAAGGTTGCATATCCTGTGATTTTTCCAGATTGTCTGATAACAAGGTCACAAATCCAAAGGTGAAGACAAGATGAGAAATCAAAGAGTGATGATAAAGAAGTGAAATTTAATTATCAAAAGCATTTTTGATCAGATAGTCGGAAAAGAACAAGGACAGATGACGGATGAAGTGGATATTTTTAGTTCTGGAAAGTTGGCAGGGTTAAAACAGAAATTTATAAAGATACGACAGTTGTATCAGAAAGCATACATGGAAGGAGAATTTGAGTGTATGCCAGAATGCTATTGCCTTAAAACTGAAGGCTTAATGAGGAATTGGAGACAGTTACATATTCAGGTGGATGAAAAATGGGCAGAAGTTCATCAAGTTGTATTACTGGTGTGTTATAGAAAGGAGGCCAATAAAACTGTTTTTGTATTTGAACTTGAGTTTTCCTTACTCCCAAATGACCTCCTACTGGGAGCACATGAGCTGCCAGTAGGAGGTCATTTGGGAGTAAGGAAAACTCAAGTTCAAATACAAAAGCAGTTTTATTGGCTTTGGCTGCATAAAGATGCAGGTGAATTTTGCCCGTCATGTCACACAGGCAAGTAATAGGGAAATGTCAAGCGTTGATAAAACCAGCACACTTAATACCCATTACAGCATTTGAGGAACCTTTTACAAGGTCATTAATTGATTGCATAGGATTCCTCCCTAAAACAAAAAATGGGAATCAATATCCAATGACCATAATTGATGTGTCTATTAGATTTCCAAACGCCATTCCATTAGTCAATATTACAGCTAAAAATATTGTAGAGGAGTTGTTGTTTTTTTACTCGAGAGAGTCCACCCACAGAAATACAATCAAATCAAGAATCAATGTTTTTATCAAGATGGTTGTGGATAACTTAGGAATAAAACAAATTAAATCAACTGTGTGCCATCCAAAATCGCAGGGAGAGTTAGGGCAGTGGCATTAAACTTTGAAGACAATGTTGAGGGCTTATTGTGAAGAATATCTAGAGGATTGAGGTAAAGAGTTTCAATCTGTACTTTTTGCAATTCGTGATGCATCTAATTAATCAACTAAATTCAATCCATTTCAATTGGTTTTTGGTCATGAGAAAAGAGGACTACGTAACTTGATTAAGGAGAAATTGGTGAGGCAGCATTCTGAGACTACATTATTGGACAATGTGTCAAATTTTAGGAAAAGAATGTATAGAGTTGGCGAGGCAATATTCAAAAGTGGCACAGCACTTGATCAAACAGGAAGCGGATAAGAAACCAAACATTTGTAGTTTTGCTAGTGAGGATAAAGTCTTAATATCGCTACAAGTGGTAGGTGAACCTTTGAAAACAATGTTTAGAGGGCCTTATCAAATTGAAAGGAAATTGAGTGAGGTGAATTATTTGATAAGGACGCCAAAAGAGGGAAAACTCATAGAATATGTCATGTGAATATGCTCAAAGGATATTTTGAAAGGGAAGGAAAGCAGAAGTAAGATTACAACTCAGCATGAAGAACCAAATCCAGCTGATTCTGAATTTGACATTCCCCAAATTAAATTGGATAATGAGGAAGTTATCAGAATTGAACTAAATTATTGAGTTACCTTCTGGAGTAATATCAAAATGACCTGAAGGAGTTACTAAACGCACATGGTGAGAAGTGTAGGAATAAGCTGGGATTTACTAAAATAATTGTGGATGGGGTAGTGGTAGAAAATGTTGTTCCAATTGAAAAATATCCTGCAGTCATAATGCTCTTGTGTTGGCACAGGTTCAGAAGGAGCAGCTGATGTTTACTCAGTCTGAGATACAGCAGCTGAAAGTCCTGATCGATCATGTAAAACTAATGGAGCTGGAGAAGGAGAACCAGTTACTGCACAATAATGTGAATAAGGAAAGTGAGCAGGTGTGGAGATAGATGCAAGACAATTTGACTGTTTTGGAAACTGTTCCTGTGTTGTTGAAGTTACCTGACCATAAATTGTCGGATTGTCAAAATCAGTTTGTTATCTATGCAAAAGATATGTAGATGAATCATTAGTCATAGGTAATCTCAAACTGAAGATTGAGGACCAGAAGTATATTACTACTGCAGATGAAAAGCAAAGACACAGTGTGAAATGAGACTGTTTGCTGAAACTGTACCATCATTCAAAATGAACTGCTGGGATAATGATTTTTTTACAGTTTGCACAGACGTGGAAACCCAGTGAAACAGTATTGTGCACAACTGGTTGAATTAACGATGATGGTGTTCATAACAGCGTAACTACCACACTGGTCTCTACAACTATGCTTGCCAAGGGTTCTGACACCAAGGAAGAGATGACCGGATGAGATGTACCCCAGGCTACTGTGGGAGGCGAGGGAGGAGATTGCTGAGCCTCTGGCGATGATCTTTGCATCATCAATGGAGACGGGAGAGGTTCCGGAGGATTGGAGGATTGCGGATGTTGTTCCTTTATTCAAGAAAGGGAGTAGAGATAGCCCTGGAAATTATAGACCAGTGAGTCTAACCTCAGTGGTTGGTAAGTTGATGGAGAAGATCCTGAGAGGCAGGAATTATGAACATTTGGAGAGGTATAACATGATTAAGAATAGTCAGCATGGCTTTGTCACAGGCAGATCATGCCTTACAAGGCTGGTTGAATTTTTTGAGGATGTGACTAAACAGATTGATGAAGGAAGAGCAGTAGATGTAGTATATATGGACTTCAGCAAGGCATTTGATAAGGTGCTCCATGAAAGGCTTATTGAGAAAGAGAGGGGGCATGGGATCCAAGGGGACATTGCTTTGTGGATCCAGAACTGGCTTGCCCACAGAAGGCAGAGAGTGGTTATAGATGGGTCATATTCTGAATGGAGGTCGGTCACCAGTGGAGTGCCTCAGGGATCTGTTCTGGGACCCTTGTTCTTTGTGATTTTTATTAATGACCTGGATGAGGAAATGGAGGGATGGGTTGGTAAGTTTGCTGATGACACAAAGGTTGGAGATGTTGCGGATAGTGTGGAGGGATGTCAGAAGTTGCAGCAAGACATTGATAGGATGTAAGACTGGGCAGAGAAGTGGCAGATGGAGTTCAACCCAAATAAGTGTGAGGTGGTTCATTTTGGCAGGTCAAATAGGATGGCGCAATATAATATTAATGGTAGGACTCTTGGCAGAGTGGAAGATCAGAAGGATCTTGGGGTCCGAGTACATAGGACACTCAAAGCAGCTGTGCAGGTTGAGGCTGTGGTTAAGAAGGCGTATGGTGTACTGGCCTTCATCAATTGAGGAATTGAGTTTAGGAGTCGTGAGATAATGTTGCAGCTATATAGGACCCTGGTCAGACCCCACTTGGAGTACTGTGCTCAGTTCTGGTCGCCTCAGTACAGGAAGGATGTGGAAGCCATAGAAAGGGTGCAGAGGAGATTTACAAGGATGTTGCCTAGATTGGGGGGCATGCATTATGAGGATAGGTTGAGTGAGCTCGGCCTTTTCTCCTTGGAGAGACGAAGGATGAGGGGTGACCTGATAGAGGTGTATAAGATGTTGAGAGGTATTGATCGAGCGGACAGTCAGAGGCTTTTTCCTCGGGCTGAAATGGTTGCCACAAGAGGACACAGGTTTAAGGTGCTGGGGAGTAGGTACAGAGGAGATGTCAGGGGTATGTTTTTCACTCAGAGGGTGGTGGGTGCGTGGAATGGGCTGCCAGCAACGGTGGTGGAGGCGGATTCGATAGGGTCTTTTAAGAGACTTTTAGATAAGTACGTGGAACTTCGTAAGATAGAGGGTTATAGGTAAGCCTAGTAATCACTAAGGTAGGGATATGTTCGGCACAACTTTGTGGGCTGAAGGGCCTGTATTGTACTGTAGTTTTTCTATGTTTCTATGTAAGACCATGTACTGTGTGTCTTTGCCAAAGAGTGTGCAGAAAGTGATGGTGAAAATCCAGAGCAAACAAAGGCATTGAACTGCCTGAAGGAGGGACCCAGGCCAATTAACAAGAAAAGGGACAGAGATAAAATGAACTTTCTGAATGGCCCTGACTACTCACATGGCAATTTCTAAGCTCCTGATCCTGTCTAGCTCTCTGAGGACATTGCCAGAGCTAGTTTGTTATCATAATGATGACACTGAATTCGAATTTGGGATCAAAGCAGGATTAAGGACGGAAGGCGAATTTTGGAGAAGAATGAGTAAGCAACTCATTGAGAACAGAAGAAGGTGTGTTCGACGGTGGAAAGCAAGGACTGAAATGAACTTTATTACTATTATGTTAGCATGTTTTGATTTTATAAAATGTATGCATATCTATTGTAGAGGACTGGTAGATATAAATTAAAAGGTTTTGAAAAATTAAGCCATCTTTGAATATTGATGGTTCATTTTTTCCCCTAAGTGGAAGGTTTGATGATACTGTGCCTTTAAGCAACGTATTTTGATTATGTTCCACTCAAGGTTTTTCAAGAATGTCCAAGCATTTTATTGATGTTATAATGTCTGTAACCGGTGCCCTCCAATTGTCTAATTCCCCTCTGGAGGAAACCTCCAGGTAGTGGTGTTTCCATCTGTCCGTGGCTCTTGCCCTTCTAAACAGTAGTGGTGAGTTTGGAATGTGCCACCTAAGGGACTTTATGAATTCCTGCAGTGCAGCTTGTCCCTGCTACACCCTGCTGCCACTGTGAATTGGTGGTGGAGGGGGTGAACGTTTGTGGAAGGGGTAGCAATCAAGTGGGCTACTTTGTCTTGGATGGTGTCGAGTTTCTAGAGTGTCATTGAAGCTGCACTCATCCAGGCAAGTGGAGAACATTACATCACACTCCTGACTTGTGACTCGGAGATGATGGACATGAATTGGGGATTCAAGAGGTGAGTTACTCGCCAAGGGATTTCTAGCCTAGCTGAAGCCCAAGTTCAGCCATGATTGTATTGAAATATCGAGCAGGCCAAACGGACCATGTTGTCTTCTTCTGAACCCATTTATTTTATCATTATGGTTTTATTACAGATGCTGGATGAGATAGAAACAGGCCATTGGGCCCACTGAATCGGTGCTGGCCCCCACATTTCATCATACTCCTCTCAGCTTTTCAGCACACCTTTCTATTCTCTTTCCTCTCATGTCATTGTCTTCTTTCACTTTCATGGCGTTGCTGATATTTTCCCTGAAAATGTTCCTGTTAGTACCACATTCAAACCAATAATTGACTCCTCATTACCCTATTGAAACGTTTTTGGAGCTTTCTTGATTTTGTGACCCCTTCTGTTGAGTTTCTCACAAGGGGAGACATTCCCTCCACATCTAACATACTCAAGACACTCAAGAAGGTTAAAGACCTCGTTTAGGTTTCCCCAGCACATCTCTTTTCCATGATCATTGAATCCCAATCAGTTCAATATTTCCCGATAAACTCTGAAATCTAAAATCCTTCGGTTCTGATAGCACTCCACTCTTTAGCAACAAACCGCATTCATCTATTGGCAAACTGTCTGAGGCCAAAGCAGGTTGTTCACTTCTTTGATGTCCTATTTTATCCCAAGGTCCAACACACATCTCCACATAATCACTAAGATTGTCTTTGTGACATCAAAGACTTCCCCTTGCTTCAGCTCATCTGATGCTTAAACCTTCATCCATGCCCTTGCTACCGCTGAACTTGACTGTTCAAACACATTCCCGGGGTGCTCCCCACTCTGCCACCTTACCTAAACATCAGCCACCCTAAACGCTGCTGTGCATAAATTAACCAACGCCAAAGTTCCCCTCCGACTCATGTGCTCATTAATCTGGGACCATTCTCAATATATCGGTTCAATAGGGCAAAAATGTCTCAATACTGGAGCTATAGGTTGGAAAATAGTGGGGAGTCACGTCAGGTAGGCTATCGGACACCATGCAAAAATTCAGAAAGTTTCCCAGGAGTTGGACATGAATGCGCATGAATTTTGGTAGACAGACAATTAAAATTAAGGTGCCATTAATGTTCAGTACCTTGGGGCCTCTCTGATATTTTGCCAGCAACAGAGTGGTTCCAATGTCCTGTAGCCAGGCTGTGAACTTCTTTGAGGTGGTCTCTTTGTGGCTGCCCAGATTCCCCTTGGCACTGGAGGCTCCATAGCCAAATGGAGAGGCTCTGGGCAGGGCCCACACTCCCCAATGAGCCACCTAAAGGGATGGGTCTGCTTGAACCCCTCAGAACTTCAATTTAAGCTTTACCCCTTAATCTGTGACTCTTCAGCAGTGTCCACCTCTCCCATTGATGCTGCCGAGGCTCCAGAATAGCCAATCCACCCATTACCCATCTACCCAGAATAACTGGATGGTGATACCAGACACGATCAATGAAGAGGCAGCCTACATTACTGAGCTGTTCCAGTCGCTGACAGGTTCTGTCTCAAGAGCCCCAGTTTCAACCCCACCTCCACCCACGAGAACACTGAGGTCCGCAATCATAGAATCATAGAATCCTTACAATGCAGAAGGAGGCCATTTGGCCCATTGAGTCTGTACCAACCACAATCCCACCCAGGCCCTACCACCATAACCCCATGCATTTACCCTATCTAGTCCCCCCCCCCCACCCCCGCAATACTAAGGGTCAACTTAGCATGGCCAACCCACCTAACCCGCACATCTTTGGATTGCTGGAGGAAACCGGAGCACCCGGAGGAAACCCACACAGAACGTGCAGACTCTGCACAGTGACCCAAGCTGAGAATCGAACCCAGATCCCTGGTGCTGTGAGGCAGCAGTGCTAACCACTGTGCCACAAAAGTCTCAGCGAGCAACTTCTTCACCACCACCAACCAAATCTCCAACTCCACCAGCTGGAAGCTCAAGAGCCAGAAAGAACAGGAATAGAAAGTCCACAAAACACTGTGTGAAATTTCACAGTGTTTCCCCGCTCCCCTGCCCCCCCCCCCCCCCCCCCGCCCACCACCACAACCACCACTCTTCTGCGGATGATGGGTTTTCCCATGGTGGAGGCAGCTTGCCATCACCCGCCGGTGAGATCTTCCACTCCTGCCAAAGTGACAGTGATTTGCATTCCCCATTGATGCCACCATTGGGGACAACTTTGGTGGGACTGGATGGGCTGGAGAATTCTGCTCACTGGGCCACACAATGTGGATGGTCCCAATCGGCAGTGATTGACAGATATACAAGCACCAATGATATAAAGTAATATAAAGTAAGTCTTTGAAAGGGGCATTAGAATCATAGAATCCCTACAGAAGGAGGCCATTCAGCCTATCGAGCCTGAACTGACTCTCCGAAAGAGCGTCGTATCAAAGCCCAGCAGCCCCCCCCCCCTCCTCCCCGCCTCCCTCTCCCGCTCTATCCCCATAACCCCACATATTTCCCATGCTAATCTCCCCAAATTACTCATCCTGGGACACTAAGTGGTAGTTTAGCATGGCTAATTCTCCTAACCTACACAGCTTTGGACTGTAAGAGGAAACTGCAGCACCCAGAAGCAACCCACACAGATGGGAGCGTGGGGAGTGCGGCAACTGAAAATCTCTCACAGTCACTCAAGGTTAGAATTGAACCCGGGTCCCTGCCACGATAAGACAGCAGTGCTCACCACTGTACCACCCAATCCACCATCTCTATATCTGACTTGCAGCTGAACTTGCAATAGAGTTATTGATCACCCAGGTGTAGTTACCAGTGGTCTGTTCATCGTTCAGAATGTCGTTTTTTTGCAGCCCATATCCATCCAATGAACTTGGTTAAACCAATATTGTTTTCCGAAGTGTCCAAGCTAAGTGATTCCCAACCACCTTCCCAGCTGTTTAATACATTCAGTGATGGCCTCCTCTGTATTGCTTTTCAATCGAGCTGTTTTCTATACTGATGGGACCGTTGCCTTTTCAACAGTTAGTCACCCAAGTTTTTCCTCCATCAAAGGGCATTAAAATATCCTACAAAATGTAGTAACACTAGATATTAATGAAGTGTTTAGCAGCCTGTTGTAATTTTCATCCAGAAACATTCAGTTCATTAGAGATTATTCAGATGGGCCACATTTGTAAACAATGAGAACAGATCAATTGACAGAAAAGAAACAGAGATACCGCAAACTGCCATTCCAGTCTCCTGGTTAAAACGTACCCAACACAAAGGGTTACCAAATCTTACCAAAGCAATCTTACCAAAAAAAATTCTAAGTGCTAAACATGTGTGAAAATGGAAGAGAACCATGCCCATTTTTTGGGTGAGTTCCCAGACGCGATCATATGGCACTTAGAAAAAAACATGAGGCAAAATGTGATTCTCGCCAGGAGGGGTAGTGGACGGAGTCGATTCACACTGGCTGCAGACTGCTAGAGGGTGCTATTGCACATGCACCCCAATCTCCCAGAACACTTGTACAAGAGGACACAGTGCATTGGGAGATTTTCACTGCCTCCAACAGTGCAGACATTGTACCCCCCCAGTCCCGATCACCCCATTGATCGCGACCACTCCCTGATCGCTGCCCCTACTCCGCCAACTCCGGCCAATCATCATCCTGGCAATCCCTGATGCACAGTACGCAGCCCCTTGGAGCTCTGCACAACCTGCCTCCCCTTCAGGCCCCATCCACTTCCATCCCTGTCCTTCCCCTTAGGCCCCAACACTCCAATTACCCCCCCCCCCTTACGACCCGCCTCTTGGCACTGCCTAGTTCCTGTTAGGCAGTGCCAGGTTGCCAAATGTGCACTGCCAGGGTGCCAGTGCCAGGGTGCACAGTGGGCAGTACCAGTGCCAGGTTGGCACTGCCCAAAGGGAACTATCTGCTCCTGCCTGCCTCTATCTTGTGGGCCTCAATGACCTCCGGTTCTACCGGCGAGGCCATCACATCAGGTCTGCATTGATGGAGATCATATGTGTTCTTCGCTAGTGAGGATCTCGGGCAGTGAGGTTCTTAAGGCAAGTCAGCCCAGAGGATTGTGTCTGGGGCTCACTAATAATATTAAAATGAGCCTGGGAAGGGTGCAAGACTGATTATACTGGTAATACCATGAGTGGCGAGAAACTGAGTACCAATATGGAGTTTAATTTAGACAAATGCAAGGTAGATTGAACCAGGGCAGGACTTACTCAGTTAATGGTAGGGCACTGGGGAGAGTTACAGAACAAAGAGATCTAAGGGTACATGTTCATAGCTCCTTGAAAGTGGAGTCACAGGTGGACAGAGTGGTGAAGAAGGCATTCAGCATGCTTGGTTTCATCCATCAAAACATTGAATACAGGAGTTGGGACGTCTTGCTGAAGTTGTACAAGACATTGGTAAAGGCCACACTTGGAATACTGTGTGCAATTCTGGTCACTCTATTATAGAAATATATAAAAAGGAATAGAGTGGCAAGAGTGAATGTTGGACCCTTGGAGGATGAGAGGGGGATTTAATAGTGGGAAATGAGGAAATGGCTGAAACTTTAAATAAGTTTTTTGTGTCGGTCTTCACGGTAGAAGACGCAAATAGTTTACCGAATATTAACGATAGAGGGTTGGTAGGAGGAGAGGTACTCAATACAATTAATGTTACCAGAGAGGCAGTGCTTGGTAGACTAACGGGACTGAAGGTGGACAAGTCCCCGGGTCCGGATGGAATGCATCCCAGGGTACTGAAAGAAATGTCAGAGGTAATAGCGGATGTGTTAGTGGTTATTGATCAAAATTCGTTGGATTCTGGGGTAGTGCCGGCGGATTGGAAAACGGCTATTGTTACGCCGCTGTTTAAAAAAGGAAATAGACAAAAGGCGGGTAACTGCAGGCCGGTTAGCTTAACGTCTGTAGTTGGGAAAATGCTGGAATCCATCATTAAAGAAGAAATAGCAGGCCATCTGGATAAGAATGGTTCGATTAAGCAGACGCAGCATGGATTCATGAGGGGAAAGTCGCGCTTGACGAACTTGTTGGATTTTTATGAAGATGTGACTAGTGCAATTGACGGAGGGGAACCGGTGGATGCGGTGTTTTTGGATTTCCAAAAGGCGTTTGATAAGGTGCCTCACAAGAGGTTGCTGAAGAAGATTGGGTCACACGGAGATGGGGGTAGGGTGTTAGCGTGTATTGGGGATTGGCTATCTGACAGGAAGCAGAGAGTCGGAATAAATGGGTGCTTTTCTGGTTGGCAGATGGTAACTAGTGGCATGCCGCAGGGATCGGTACTGGGGCCTCAACTGTTTACCATTTATATAGACGATCTGGAGGAGGGGACTGAGTGTAGGGTAACAAAGTTTGCAGACGACACAAAGATAAGTTGAAAATTGAATCGTGTGGAGGGCGTAGAAGGTCTGTAGAGAGATTTGGACAGGCTGAGTCAGTGGGCAAGGATCTGGCAGATGGAGTATAACGTTGACAAATGCGAGGTTATTCACTTTGGAGGAAATAATAGCAAATTGGATTATTATCTAAATGGAAAAAAATTACAACATGCTACTGTGCAAAGGGACCTGGGGTCCTTGTGCATGAGACGTAGACACCCAGTCTGCAGGTGCAACAGGTGATCAAGAAGGCAAATGGGGTGTTGGCCTATATCGCAAGGGGGATAGAATATAAAAACAGAGATGTCTTGCTGCATCTGTACAGGGCATTGGTGAGGCCGCAGCTGGAATACTGTGTGCAGTACTGGTTCCCTTATTTGCAGAAGGATATATTGGCCTTGGAGGGAGTGCAGAGAATGTTCACCAGGTTGATACCAGAGATGAGGGGTGTTGATTATGAGGAGAGACTGAGCAGATTGGGTTTGTACTCGTTGGAATTTAGAAGGCTGAGGGGGGATCTTATAGAGACCTATAAGATAATGAAGGGGCTGGATAGGGTAGAGGTAGAGAGATTCTTTCCACTTAGAAAGGAAGCTAGAACTAGAGGGCACAGCCTCAAAATAAAGGGGGGTCAGTTTAGGGAAGAGTTGAAGAGGAACTTCTTCTCTCAGAGGGTGGTGAATCTCTGGAATTCTCTGCCCACTGAAGTGGTGGAGGCTACCTCGTTCAATATGTTTCAATCACGGATAGATGGATTCTGATCGGTAAGGGAATTAGGGGTTATAGGGTTCAGGCGGGTAAGTGGAACTGATCCACTTCAGATCAGCCATGATCTTATTGAATGGCTGGGCAGGCTCGAGGGGCTAGATGGCCTGCTCCTGCTCCTATTTCTTATGTTCTTATGTAGAAAGGATATTATTAAACTAGAAAGAGTGCAGAAAGGATTTACTAGGATGCTACCGGGACTTGATGGTTTTCAGTTAGAAGGAGAGGCTGGATAGACTGGGACTTTTTTATCTGGAGCGTCAGAGGCTGAGGGGTGACCTGACAGAGGTCTATAATATAATGAAGGGCATAGATAAGTCCCAAAGGGAGGGGAGTCTAAAACTAGAGGGCATAGGTTTAAAGTGAGAGGGGAGAGATACAAAAGCATCCAGAGAGGCAATTTTTTCACACAGAGGGTGGTAAGTCTCTGGAACAAGCTGCCAGAGGCAGTAGTAGAGGCGGGTACAATTTTGTCTTTTAAAAAGCATTTAGATAGTTACATGGGTAAGATGGGTATAGAGGGATATGGGCCAAATGCGGGCAATTGGGATTATCTTAGGGGTTTAAAAAAAAGGGCGGCATGGACAAGTTGGGCCGAAGGGCCTGTTTCCATGCTGTAAACCTCTATCCTTCCATGACTCTATAATATGGTTTTCCACCTCTTGTGCGATCGTACTGGCTCACCACGCAGATGAATCGGAGTGATGAGCCGGTAAGATCACACCCAAAGTTTCCCATTGGTTCACAATTCACCAGCCACTTTTTCTGGACGTGATGAGAAATGCGCCCAAAATGGGTGAGACATCTAAATATAATCAGTGAGTCTGGCACGTCTGGTACACAATTGTCCCCCTCACTTTAGTTAAACACCTTGTCGGTGAGACATCATGCTGGTGAGAAAAGCACCTGCTCTATAAAAGTCTGCTTAAGGTGCAGCAGTAGTGAAGTGGAAGTGTGGAAGTGAGTACCACCAAGCACCAGCTTCCAGACAGTGGTGGGGGTGGGGAGTGTCTCAGTCACAGCCATATTGTGGGGTGGGGCCTTGCTTTGGTGCAGTGGTTTGGGGGTTGGTTGGGGGGGGGGGTCATGCCATTCTGGGGGTTCTGAGCTCATGGGGTTGGTGCTGGCTGGGGCCTGGTGTTGCATTCCCCCCTGCTGAGTGAATCCTCGAGTGGCTGCTTGTGAGGGCGGCTACCAACCGACTGATGTCGCCATGATCACCCTTCCACTATCTCCTAAGCAGGCTATCTGGATGACTGCAGACATTCCATCCTGAGCCCCACTAACAGTCACAAGCAGCAGCTCTGCAAGGGAGCTCTGCAGCTGTTAAACGTGACTCTTCACACTGCATGCACAAGCAGTAGTGATGAAGTATTGTGCATGTTGCCACCCAGGCAACGCGCACAATAGCTTCATATTGTTGAGATCTGACGTCCCCATCTCGTCAAAGACCAGGCAGAACAACCTTACAACTTTGAAATATTTGGATGAGTACTTAAAACATCAGAGCATTCCAGGATATGGGACAAGTGCAGAAAAATGGGATTAGCATGTTGTTAGTGGTCCCTTGCCCCTATCCCTTCATTCCCCGTCTCTCTCTCTCTCTCACTGCCCATTCCTCTCACTTCATTCACTGTCTCTATCTTACACTCCCTGACTGTCTCCCTCCTTATTGATTCACCTCTTCACTCCCAGTCCCTCTCACTCACTCAATAATTTTCTCTCTCTCTCACTGATGGGCTCTGTCTTTCTCTCACTTTATGTTTCTGTCTTTCTCATTCTGTCTCTCCACTCCCTGTCTCTCTCTCCCTCTCTGACGCCATGTCTCTCTCACTCCATTCACTCTCTCACTCCCTTTCTCTTCACGGCCTGTCTCTGTGTCTCTCGCTCCAGGCCTCTGTCTCTATCACTTACTACTTCTGCACTGCCATGACTCTCCCTCTCTCACTCCATTTGTCTCTTATTCCCTGTACCTTTCTATCTGCCTGTCTCTTTCTCTCTCTCTCGCTCCCTATCTCTTCACTGCCCATCTCTGTCTCACTCCCTGTTTCTCTGACTGCCTGTACCTGTCCCTTTCTCACTCGGCTCTCTCTACCTGTCTCTGTATCTTTCTCACTCTCTGTTTTTCTGACTGCCTGTCTGTCTCACTCCTTCTCTCTCCCTCTGTTGCTGTACCTCTCTTACTCCATCTCTCTCTGTGTCTGCCTCTGTCTCTCCTGCTACATCTCTCTGACTGCCTGTCTGTCTCTCACTCCTCTCTCTCTCTCTCTGTCTGCTTCTGTCTCTCTCTCTCTCTCTCACTCCCTATATCTCTTACTGCCTGTCTCTACCTCTCTTACTCCATCTCTCTATTTTTCTCTTTCTCACTCCATCTCTGTCTGTCAGCCACTGTCTCTCTCACACATACACTCCCGTCTCTCTCTGCCTGGCTCTTTATCTGTCACTCTGTCTCTCTGACTTCCTACCTCTGTTTCTCTCTCACACACACTCCATCTCTCTTACTGCCTGAAGTCGGTAAATATACCTCTTGAGGCTGGTATGAGTCAAAATACAGTCAGGCTTTATTCTCACAAGCTTGAGGGAGAACCTGACCCCTTGAAAGCGGAAGCCAAAGTTCTCACTGAACACAAGAAGCGTGGACCTTTATACATCAGGATTCCCAATACAAGTCATGAAGCAAAGTCCAGTTAACAGTCCTTGATCATAAATTATAGTTCCTTTCACAGCTTCTGATAGTCTCTGGATCATGGTTAGAGACTATCTGGTATCCTTGGGTCATAAAGCACAATTCTCCTGGTCGTTGTAGCCAAGGTGCGACCTCTGGTCCCCTGCCCTTCCCGCAGTTTTTCCTTTGAAGTGACTGAGTACGAGTGCAGCTGATCCAGTGGGAGTCCTCCTTCAAACGGCCATTCTCGCACTCTACCATTTGGTAGCTGCTTCCTTTGTTTAAATCATACACAAGCCTACGGAAAAAGTAAGACTTACAACCCTACATCTACATTTAACTGTCTGTTTTATCAGAATGATATAAACAAGCGAGGGAACCATGAACAAATGGCTTATACTACTACCAGGAGCAATATAAACAAAGGGGAGACTAGCCATAAGGAAGGGTTATGTTTGTGATACATTCCAGGTACAAAGTTCAACCTTTTAGGTACAAAATACATTGAGTACAAAAGAAAACATTAACCCTTTCCCTTCTTCTCTGTCTGTCTTCTCTCACTCCGTGTCTCTCTGCCTGCCTCTGTGTCTCTCTCTCTCTCTCTCTCACTCCGTCTCTCTCTCTGCCTCCGTCTCTCTCTCTCTGCCTCTCCTTCACTCCCTGTCTCTCCGACTGCCAGACTATTCCTGTGGCTATTCCGCATTGGCATCTTTCATTAACGAGACACAGTTACTTTTTTTTATAACTTTTGATAAATTTTATTGTGAATCGGTACTCCAAAAAAACACAAAGAATGCAGCTTAGAACTGGATGACTTGGCCCTTCCTCTTCTTATCTCCTCCCAGCTCAAAGTGCTGCATCTCTTGATGGCCAGCATTCTCTTTGACCGACAGTTGGGCTCCACACACTCCAGTCTCAGCACAATTTTCTTTGTGGTCTTAGCCTTTTTCCGAAATATAGGCTTTGTCTGTCCACCATAACCACACTGCTTTCTGTCATAACGTCTCTTACCCTGTGCGTATAAGGAATCCTTAAGCAGCATTAACTCATGTGTTTCCCATTCTCCCGGGTTTGAGAGAATAAGAGCCATGTGCACCTCCAAGGAAGCCCGGGTGGAAATACAAATTGTATTTCAAACGTCTCCACGTCACCGGAGATGTCGAGCTGTGATCCACTTAGAGCTTTCCGGAAGCTTGATCACATTGCAGGTGGCGTTTGACAAGCATCTTACAGGTTTTTGTCCATTAAAAAATGAAACTGAGCTTTATTTACATGTTTAATATTATAACTACATCTTCATAACACCGTTGCTTTCTGTGTCTCTCTGTCTGACGCACTGTCTCATCTCTCTCTCTGTGAACGCCAGTCTCTGTCCCTCTCTCGCTGCCTCTTTCTATCTCTCTCTGTCTCTCCCTCTCTCAGTTGTTGTCTAATCTGTTTTTATCAGACCATGTTTCTCTCACGGCCGGTCTCCTCTCTCTCCCACTGCCTATCTTTATATCACTGATTGTCTCTGTCTCTCTCACTCCACTTGTTTCTCTCACTATTTCTAACTCTCTCACTGGCGGTCTCTGTCACTTTGTGTCACCATCTATCCCTGTGTATTATATTCTCTCTCTGTGTGTGAACCTGTCGAGCTGTCACACAGCAGTGACTGCAATGTAAAGGACTTTGTTCAGCACTCTTTGTGTCAGCATTGCAGAGATTGAGAAATTTCCTGCAGTTACCAGCCATTCTCTTCACAGTGACTCCTCCCAGTCATGTTGCCTGTTGCCTAGCACCCGATTTGTTTACACTTCTTACCCAGTGACCGGAACTGAGGAGCCTGCGATCGGAACTAATTGTGAGTGACAATACTGAGGGACTGCAACACTGTCAGAGGGTCTGTACTGAGGGAGTGCAGCACTGACAGAGGGTCAGTGCTGAGGGAGTGCTGCACTGTCAGAGGGTCAGTACTGACGGAGCACAGCACTGTCAGAGGGTCAATACTGAGGGAGGGCAGCACTGTCAGAGGGTCAGTGCTGAGGGAGTGCTGCACTGTCAGAGGGTCAGTAGTGAGGGAGCGCTGCACTGTCAGAGGGTCAGTACTGAGGGAGTGCAGCACTGTCAGAGGGTCAGTACTGAGGGAGTGCTGCACTGTCAGAGGGTCAGTGCTGAGGGAGTGCTGCACTGTCAGAGGGTCAGTGCTGAGGGAGTGCCGCACTGTCAGAGGGTCAGTACTGAGGGAGTGCTGCACTGTCAGAGGATCAGTGCTGAGGGAGTGCAGCACTGTCAGAGGGTCAGTACTGAGGGAGTGCTGCACTGTCAGAGGGTCAGTACTGAGAGAGTGCCGCACTGTCAGAGGATCAGTGCTGAGGGAGTGCCGCACTGTCAGAGGGTCAGTGCTGAGGGAGTGCTGCACTGTCAGAGGAAGAGTACTGAGGGAGTGCCGCACTGTCAGAGGGTCAGTACTGAGGGAGTGCTGCACTGTCAGAGGGTCAGTACTGAGGGAGTGCTGCACTGTCAGAGGGTCAGCACTGAGGGAGTGCTGCACTGTCAGAGGGTCAGTACTGAGGGAGTGCTGCACTGTCAGAGGAAGAGTACTGAGGGAGTGCCGCACTGTCAGAGGGTCAGTACTGAGGGAGTGCTGCACTGTCAGAGGAAGAGTACTGAGGGAGTGCCGCACTGTCAGAGGGTCAGTACTGAGGGAGTGCTGCACTGTCAGAGGGTCAGTGCTGAGGGAGTGCTGCACTGTCAGAGGGTCAGTGCTGAGGGAGTGCTGCACTGTCAGAGAGTCAGTACTGAGGGAGTGCTGCACTGTCAGAGGGTCAGTGCTGAGGGAGTGCTGCACTGTCAGAGGGTCAGTGCTGAGGGAGTGCTGCACTGTCAGAGGGTCAGCACTGAGAGTGCTGCACTGTCAGAGGGTCAGTGCTGAGGGAGTGCTGCACTGTCAGAGGAAGAGTACTGAGGGAGTGCAGCACTGTCAGAGGGTCAGTACTGAGGGAGTGCTGCACTGTGAGAGGGTCAGCACTGAGGGAGTGCTGCACTGTCAGAGGGTCAGTGCTGAGGGAGTGCTGCACTGTCAGAGGAAGAGTACTGAGGGAGTGCCGCACTGTCAGAGGGTCAGCACTGAGGGAGTGCTGCACTGTCAGAGGGTCAGTGCTGAGGGAGTGCTGCACTGTCAGAGGGTCAGTGCTGAGGGAGTGTTGCACTGTCAGAGGGTCAGCACTGAGAGTGCTGCACTGTCAGAGGGTCAGTACTGAGGGAGTGCTGCACTGTCAGAGGGTCAGTGCTGAGGGAGTGCTGCACTGTCAGAGGGTCAGTGCTGAGGGAGTGCTGCACTGTCAGAGGGTCAGTACTGAGGGAGTGCTGCACTGTCAGAGGGTCAGTACTGAGGGAGTGCTGCACTGTCAGAGGGTCAGTGCTGAGGGAGTGCTGCACTGTCAGAGGGTCAGTGCTGAGGGAGTGCTGCACTGTCAGAGGGTCAGTGCTGAGGGAGTGCTGCACTGTCAGAGGGTCAGTGCTGAGGGAGTGCCGCACTGTCAGAGGGTCAGTACTGAGGGAGTGCTGCACTGTCAGAGGGTCAGTACTGAGGGAGTGCCGCACTGTCAGAGGGTCAGTACTGAGGGAGTGCTGCACTGTCAGAGGGTCAGTACTGAGGGAGTGCTGCACTGTCAGAGGGTCAGTACTGAGGGAGTGCTGCACTGTCAGAGGGTCAGTGCTGAGGGAGTGCTGCACTGTCAGAGGGTCAGTGCTGAGGGAGTGCTGCACTGTCAGAGGGTCAGTGCTGAGGGAGTGCTGCACTGTTAGAGGGTCAGCATTGAGGGAGTGCAGCATTGTCAAAGGGTCAGTCCTGAGGGAGTGCAGCACTGTCAGAGGGTCAGTACTGAGGGAGTGCTGCACTGTCGGAGGATCAGTGCTGAGGGAGTGCTGCACTGTCAGGGTCAGTGCTGAGGGAGTGCTGCACTGTCAGAGGGTTAGTGCTGAGGGAGTGCTGCACTGTCAGAGGGTCAGTACTGAGGGAGTGCTGCACTGTCAGAGGGTCAGTGCTGAGGGAGTGCCGCATTGTCAGAGGGTCAGTACTGAGGGAGTGCTGCACTGTCAGAGGGTCAGTGCTGAGGGATTGCTGCACTTTCAGAAGGTCAGTACTGAGGGAGTGCTGCACTGTCAGAGGGTCAGTGCTGAGGGAGTGCCGCATTGTCAGAGGGTCAGTGCTGAGGGAGTGCCGCATTGTCAGAGGGTCAGTGCTGAGGGAGTGCTGCACTTTCAGAAGGTCAGTGCTGAGGGAGTGCCGCATTGTCAGAGGGTCAGTGCTGAGGGAGTGCTGCACTTTCAGAAGGTCAGTGCTGAGGGAGTGCCGCATTGTCAGAGGGTCAGTACTGAGGGAGTGCTGCACTGTCAGAGGGTCAGTGCTGAGGGAGTGCCGCATTGTCAGAGGGTCAGTACTGAGGGAGTGCCGCATTGTCAGAGGGTCAGTACTGAGGGAGTGCTGCACTTTCAGAGGGTCAGTGCTGAGGGAGTGCTGCACTTTCAGAGGGTCAGTGCTGAGGGAGTGGTGTATTGTCAGTGGTCATAGAGATAAATTGCTATTGAGGATGGGAGAGATTAGAGATGTTGGGATGGGTGTAGCGGCTGCAGAAGTTTATAGAGAGTGGGAGGAAGTCAGGACTGAAGGAGGTTACCAAGAAAAGGAGGCGCGTAGGGGCTAGAGGTGTTTCCAGAGATATGGAGGTTTGAAAGGGAGGTGATCACAGATATGGGGACGGTGTTGGATCTGGAGCACGTTACAAAGATAGGGATGGGGTGTAAGGGCTGGAAGAGATTACAGAAATCAAGAGGGGTGTAGGGTCTGGAGGAGTTTCCAGAGATGGAGAAGGGTGTAGAGGCTGAGGTGATTACATAGATAGGGAGGGGTGCAAAGGCAAGAGGTAGTTACTGAGTTAGGGAGGTGTGTAGATGCTCGAGGTTGCTACAGAGATAGGGAGGGGTGGAGGTTTTGTAGGAGATTACAGAGATAGAGAGGAATGTGGAGGTGAAGGGGTGACAGAGATAGGGAGGGTAAAGGGGCTGGTAGAGGATACAGAGATAGGGAAGGATGTAAAGGCTGGAGGTGGTTCCTGAGGTAGGGAGAGGTGTTGGGGCTGGAGGAAGTTACAGAGACAGAGAGGGCCAGTGAAGGCATGCAGGGGTTTGAAGGTAAAGATGTGAAATGTAAAAGTGAGCCAATACTGGATGGAGAGCCAGTGTACTACAGGGAGTGATGGGTGAATGGAACTTAGTGAGAGCTCAGGTGGAGGGCAGCAGAGGTGCAGATGAGCTGAAGTTCCTGTGGGCTTGAAGATTGGAGACCAAGAGAGTTCTGGGGCTGTCGAATCTCGATGGGAGCTAAGGTGCTCTGCAAATGCAAGTGCTGTTGTTTGTCCAATACTGACTTATTAGGCTGAGTCCAGGATCCTTACACAAAACATTTCAACATATGAATTAGGAGCTGGAGAAAGCTACTTGGATCGTCTCTGCCATTCAATAACATGGCAAATCTCATTCTGGCCTCAACTGTACTTTCCTCTTTGCCCTCCCCCCATAACCCTTAACTCCGATGTCAGTCAAAATCTATCTAACTCAACCTTGAACATAATCAATGACCCACAATCTCATGCTCTCTGAGGAAGAGAACGCCAAACATTAAAGACCCTCTTGGAGAAGAAATTCCTCCCTTCTCCATTTGAAATGGGAGGCTCCTTATTTTTAATCTGCACCTCCCCCCCACCCCCCTTCCCTTTGATTGGTTATCCCATGGAGGACGTGGCTCACCATTGGGATTTTTCACTCAATAGCAATTTCCATGCCTTGCTTGTCCCTTCACCGAGGAACCTAAGGCAGCAATCGATTTTGGTCAGACCAGAAGACCCTGTCAGTGGGACTGAAAGAGCTCATTGGCAGGAAAGGGTGGAAAATCCCGAGTTCAAGTCTCTCATATAAGGGGCAACATCCTCTCAGCATTCTGTCAACCCCCTCACGATCTTATATCGTTCTTCTAAACTCCATCGACACGGACAAAACCGGCTCAACCTTTCCTTTTGAGACAACCCCTTAATTCTAGGAATCAGCTGAATGAACCTTCGAAAACAGCAGCCAGTGCAGTTAAATCCTGCCTTAAGTAAGGAGACCTAAATTATGCCCAGTACACCAGATGTGGTCTCTGTTATAAAATACTAACAGGGCTGGACAGACTAGATACAGGGAGGATGTTTTGCCTGGTTGGGTAATCTAGAATCAGGGGACACAGTCTCAGGATATGGGATAGAGCATTTAGAATCATAGAATCCCTCCAGTGCAGAAGGAGGCTATTCAGCCCATCGAGTCTGCACCGACCACAATCCCACCCAGGCCCTATTCCCGCAATCAACATAACCTGCACATCTTTGAAATGTGGGAGGAAACCAGAGCACCTGGAGGAGACCCACGCAGCTAGTGGGGGGGGGGGGGGGGGGGGGGGGAGCGGCGGAATGTACAATCTCCACGCAGTGACCTGGAATCGAACCCGGGCCCTGGCGCTGTGAGGCAGCAGTGCTAACCACTGTGCCACCCTAGGACTGAGATGAGGAAGAACTTCTTCCCTCAGAGGATGGTGAACCTGTAGAATTCACTACCACAGAAGGCCATGGAGGCCAAGTCATTGAATATTTTCAAGAAAGATAATTTTTTAAAAATGTTTTAATGGTATGGGGTGAAAGTGGGAATATGGCATTGAGATAGAGGATCACCCATGATCACATTGAATGGTGGAGCAGGTTCAAAGGCCGAATGGTCTACTCCTGCTCTTAGCTTCTTTATTTCTGTGTCTGTTTCCACCAGCGCCCTATACAATTGCAGCAAAACTTCAAAAAAAGCAAAATACTGCTGACACTGGAAATCTGAAATAAAACAGAAAACGTTGGAAAAGACTCAGCAGGTATGGAGAGAAAAGGAGAGTTCATATTTCGAGTCCATGGAACTAATCCACAGCTCAAGAAAGGTAGAAATGCATTGTGTTGTTGAAGGGAGGGGGTTGGACAAAATGTGAAGTTTCTACCTCTCCAGCTCTGAAGAGGACTCAACACAAAAACTCTGCTTCTCACTCCACAGATGCTGAAGGGCCTGCTAAGATTTTCCAGCATTTTCTGTTTTTTATCATCATTGCAGGAGAACTTCCTGATTTTCATATTCCATTCCCCTGTGAGAAACAACAAGATTCTATTTGCCTTCCTCATATCACTCACTTTGCCTGCGCATTAACCTTTTGTGATTCATATGCCAGGACGCCCAGATCCTCTGTGCCTCAGAGTTCTGTAATCTCTCTCATTTAAGTTTTTCTATTCTTCCTGCCAAAAAATGGACAAGTTCACACTTTCCTATATTTGCGCTCCAACTCTCTCTCGCATCTCTCTCCAACTCAGCCAATTGAGAATCGATCGCCATCGCCCGGTGGGAGAAGAGCTCCAAAAGTCCCCATTGGCTGCCCAATCACCACTTGCCTTTCGAGACAATGAGAAAACATAAGGTTCCTCAGTCAATGCTGGAGGGTTCTCTCTTGAAGGTGAGTCATTGTGTTGCTACAGTGCAGAAAGAGGCTACTGAGCCCATGGAGTTTCTGTTTCCTTCATTGTTGGCTTTGTAAGATGAGTGGAGACAGGAGGAGGGCACATGGCCCCTTGTGCCTGCTCTGCCACTCAATAACATTGACTGTTCATCTCCTTCAATTCCATTTTCCTCACCCCAATTCCAAATAATGTTCAGAACAGCGTCCGTGAAGCAACAGCGATACATTTCCAAGTCAGGATGCTGAGTGACTTGGGAGGGGAAGCTCAAGATGGTTGTGCTCCCAGATATCTTCTTCCTTTGTCCTCCTAGATGGTGGTGGTCATAGGTTTGGAAGGTGCTTTAGAAGGAGCCTTGGTGAGTTGCTGCAGTGCATCTTGTAGATGCTACACAACGCATGCTACTGTGCGTGGGTGGTGGGGGGAATGGATATTCTGGTATCGAATATTCCCAATACAACACCCAGAACTCCCTGGGGCAGAGAATTCCAAAGGCTTATGATCTCGGAGTGAAGAGAATTCCTCCTTAACTCGCTCTGAAATGGTCAAGCCCCGAACACTGTGGCCATCAGCTTTCGTTGTCCTGGACTCTGCAGGGATCGAACGCTGGGAGATAGTTCCAGCAGCTGATCAGCTAAAGCAGAGGTGGATTATGAGCAATGCTGTGGAGGTGGAAGGAAAGGTCCTCCTGATGAGAGAGGAATATGATAGTCATGAACCCAGAGACAGAGATGGCAGTCCTCAAGCTAATGGTGAGCGAGGCACTGTATATCTCTCTGAGATGCTATCTGTGGCAGGGGAATTTTAAAAAAACTTATTTCATAGGATGAAGGCCTTGCACGCAAGGCCTGTAATTGTTACCCATCCTGAATTGCTGTTGAGTAGTTAAGCATCAACCACATTGATTATCCCTATGATTAAGCTGCTGTGTCTCCTCCAGGGCCTCACTAGCGGACAGCAGAGATACCTGTACAGCATCTACAAAATCTACAATCCAGTTCCCCTTCGCAGGAGCCTCTACCAGCAGTACATCAACAGCCTCAAGCGACACAGGATGCTAGGTGGGTATTGGTTAGATAATGAAATGATGCTCCAGGCTCTCAATGTTTTTCTGCACCAACTGCTTGTCTAATTTGACCCCGAGGTGAGCTGCTGTCCATATGAAATGGAAGACTAAGACCAATTGCGTAGTGAGGGAGTGCTGCACTGTCAGAGGGTCAGTACTGAGGGAGTGCTGCACTGTCAGAGGGTCAGTACTGAGGGAATGCTGCATTGTTCGAACATCAGTGCTGAGGGAGTGCTGCATTGTCAGAGGGTCAGTACTGAGGGAGTTCTACACTGTCAGAGGGACAGTACTGAGGGAGTGCTGCATTGTCAGAGGGTCAGTGCTGAGGGAGTGCTGCACTGTCAGAGGGTTACTACTGAGGGAGTGCTGCACTGTCAGAGGGTTACTACTGAGGGAGTGCTGCATTGTCAGGGGGTCAGTACTGAGGGAGTGCTGCACTGTCAGAGCGTCAGTACTGAGGGAGTGCTGCACTGTCAGAGGGTCAGTACTGAGCGAGTGCTGCATTGTCAGAGGGTCAGTACTGAGGGAGTGCTGCATTGTCAGAGCGTCAGTACTGAGGGAATGCTGCACTGTCTGACGGTCAGTACTGAGGGAGTGCTGCATTGTCAGAGGGTCAGTACTGAGGGAGTGCTGGACTGTCAGAGGGTCAGTACTGAGGGTGTGCTGCATTGTCAGAGGGTCAGTACTGAGGGAGTGCTGCATTGTCAGAGGGTCAGTACAGAGGGAGTTCGGCACTGTCAGAGGGTCAGGACTGAGGGAGTGCCGCACTGTCAGAGGGTCAGTACTGAGGGAGTGCCGCACTGTCAGAGGGTCAGTGCTGAGGGAGTGCTGCACTGTCAGAGGGTCAGTGCTGAGGGAGTGCTGCACTGTCAGAGGGTCAGTGCTGAGGGAGTGCTGCACTGTCAGAGGGTCAGTACTGAGGGAGTGCTGCACTGTCAGAGGGTTAGTACTGAGGGAGTGCTGCACTGTCAGGGGGTCAGTACTGAGCGAGTGCTGCATTGTTAGAGCATCAGTGCTGAGGGAGAGCTGCACTGTCAGAGGGTCAGTACTGAGGGAGTGCCGCACTGTCAGAGGGTCAGTACTGAGGGAGTGCCGCACTGCCAGAGGGTCAGTGCTGAGGGACTGCTGCACTGTCAGAGGGTCAGTGCTGAGGGAGTGCTGCACTGTCAGAGGGTCAGTACTGAGGGAGCTCTGCACTATCAGAGGGTCAGCACTGAGGGAGTGCTGTGTTGTCAGAGGGTCAGTACTGAGGGAGTGCTGCACTGTCAGAGGGTTAGTACTGAGGGAGTGCTGCACTGTCAGGGGGTCAGTACTGAGCGAGTGCTGCATTGTTAGAGCATCAGTGCTGAGGGAGAGCTGCACTGTCAGAGGGTCAGTACTGAGGGAGTGCTGCACTGTCAGAGGGTCAGTACTGGGGGAGTGCTGCATTGTCAGAGGGTCATTACTGAGGGAGTGTTGCACTGTCAGAGGGTCAGTACTGAGGGAGTGCTGCATTGTCAGAGTGTCAGTACTGAGGGAGTGCTGCACTGTCAGAGGGTCAGTACTGAGGGAGTGCTGCATTGTCAGTGGGTCAGTACAGAGGGAGTGCTGCATTGTCAGAGCGTCAGTACTGAGGGAGTGCTGCATTGTCAGAGGGTCAGTACTGAGGGAGTTCGGCACTGTCAGAGGGTCAGTACTGAGGGAGTGCTGCATTGTCAGAGGGTCAGTGCTGAGGGAGTGCTGCACTGTCAGAGGGTTACTACTGAGGGAGTGCTGCACTGTCAGAGGGTTACTACTGAGGGAGTGCTGCATTGTCAGGGGGTCAGTACTGAGGGAGTGCTGCACTTTCAGAGCGTCAGTACTGAGGGAGTGCTGCACTGTCAGAGGGTCAGTACTGAGCGAGTGCTGCATTGTCAGAGGGTCAGTACTGAGGGAGTGCTGCATTGTCACAGCGTCAGTACTGAGGGAATGCTGCACTGTCTGACGGTCAGTATTGAGGGAGTGCTGCATTGTCAGAGGGTCAGTACTGAGGGAGTGCTGCACTGTCAGAGGGTCAGTACTGAGGGTGTGCTGCATTGTCAGAGGGTCAGTACTGAGGGAGTGCTGCATTGTCAGAGGGTCAGTACAGAGGGAGTTCGGCACTGTCAGAGGGTCAGTACTGAGGGAGTGCCGGACTGTCAGAGGGTCAGTACTGAGGGAGTGCCGCACTGTCAGAGGGTCAGTGCTGAGGGAGTGCTGCACTGTCAGAGGGTCAGTGCTGAGGGAGTGCTGCACTGTCAGAGGGTCAGTACTGAGCGAGTGCTGCACTGTCAGAGGGTTAGTACTGAGGGAGTGCTGCACTGTCAGGGGGTCAGTACTGAGCGAGTGCTGCATTGTTAGAGCATCAGTGCTGAGGGAGAGCTGCACTGTCAGAGGGTCAGTACTGAGGGAGTGCCGCACTGTCAGAGGGTCAGTACTGAGGGAGTGCCGCACTGTCAGAGGGTCAGTGCTGAGGGACTGCTGCACTGTCAGAGGGTCAGTGCTGAGGGAGTGCTGCACTGTCAGAGGGTCAGTACTGAGGGAGCTCTGCACTATCAGAGGGTCAGTACTGAGGGAGTGCTGTGTTGTCAGAGGGTCAGTACTGAGGGAGTGCTGCACTGTCAGAGGGTTAGTACTGAGGGAGTGCTGCACTGTCAGGGGGTCAGTACTGAGCGAGTGCTGCATTGTTAGAGCATCAGTGCTGAGGGAGAGCTGCACTGTCAGAGGGTCAGTACTGAGGGAGTGCTGCACTGTCAGAGGGTCAGTACTGGGGGAGTGCTGCATTGTCAGAGGGTCATTACTGAGGGAGTGTTGCACTGTCAGAGGGTCAGTACTGAGGGAGTGCTGCATTGTCAGAGTGTCAGTACTGAGGGAGTGCTGCACTGTCAGAGGGTCAGTACTGAGGGAGTGCTGCATTGTCAGTGGGTCAGTACTGAGGGAGTGCTGCATTGTCAGAGCGTCAGTACTGAGGGAGTGCTGCATTGTCAGAGGGTCAGTACTGAGGGAGTGCTGCATTGTCAGAGGGTCAGTACTGAGGGAGTGCTGCATTGTCAGAGGGTCAGTACTGAGGGAGTGCCGCACTGTCAGAGGGTCAGTGCTGAGGGACTGCTGCACTGTCAGAGGGTCAGTGCTGAGGGAGTGCTGCACTGTCAGAGGGTCAGTACTGAGGGAGCTCTGCACTATCAGAGGGTCAGTACTGAGGGAGTGCTGTGTTGTCAGAGGGTCAGTACTGAGGGAGTGCTGCACTGTCAGAGGGTTAGTACTGAGGGAGTGCTGCACTGTCAGGGGGTCAGTACTGAGCGAGTGCTGCATTGTTAGAGCATCAGTGCTGAGGGAGAGCTGCACTGTCAGAGGGTCAGTACTGAGGGAGTGCTGCACTGTCAGAGGGTCAGTACTGGGGGAGTGCTGCATTGTCAGAGGGTCATTACTGAGGGAGTGTTGCACTGTCAGAGGGTCAGTACTGAGGGAGTGCTGCATTGTCAGAGTGTCAGTACTGAGGGAGTGCTGCACTGTCAGAGGGTCAGGACTGAGGGAGTGCTGCATTGTCAGTGGGTCAGTACTGAGGGAGTGCTGCATTGTCAGAGCGTCAGTACTGAGGGAGTGCTGCATTGTCAGAGGGTCAGTACTGAGGGAGTGCTGCATTGTCAGAGGGTCAGTACTGAGGGAGTGCTGCATTGTCAGAGGGTCAGTACTGAGGGAGTGCTGCACTGTCAGAGGGTCAGTACTGAGGGAGTGCTGCACTGTCAGAGGGTTAGTACTGAGGGAGTGCTGCACTGTCAGGGGGTCAGTACTGAGCGAGTGCTGCATTGTTAAGAGCATCAGTGCTGAGGGAGTGCTGCACTGTCAGAGGGTCAGTTCTGGGGGAGTGCTGCACTGTCAGAGGGTCAGTACTGAGGGAGTGCTGCACTGTCAGAGGGTCAGTACTGGGGGAGTGCTGCATTGTCAGAGGGTCAGTAGTGAGGGAGTTCTTCACTGTCAGAGGGTCAGCACTGAGGGAGTGCTGCACTGTCAGAGGGTCAGTACTGAGGGAGTGCTGCATTGTCAGAGCGTCAGTACTGAGGGAGTGCTGCATTGTCAGAGGGTCAGTACTGAGGGAGTGCTGCATTGTCAGAGGGTCAGTACTGAGGGAGTGCTGCATTGTCAGAGGGTCAGTACTGAGGGAGTGCTGCATTGTCAGAGGGTCAGTACTGAGGGAGTGCTGCACTGTCAGAGGGTCAGTACTGAGGGAGTGCTGCACTGTCAGAGGGTTAGTACTGAGGGAGTGCTGCACTGTCAGGGGGTCAGTACTGAGCGAGTGCTGCATTGTTACGAGCATCAGTGCTGAGGGAGTGCTGCACTGTCAGAGGGTCAGTTCTGGGGGAGTGCTGCACTGTCAGAGGGTCAGTACTGAGGGAGTGCTGC
This sequence comes from Mustelus asterias, assembly GCF_964213995.1. Lineage (NCBI taxonomy): Eukaryota > Metazoa > Chordata > Chondrichthyes > Carcharhiniformes > Triakidae > Mustelus > Mustelus asterias. Next base: position 21,237,126 of record NC_135808.1, on the reverse strand, counting down.
ACTGTCAGAGGGTCAGTACTGGGGGAGTGCTGCATTGTCAGAGGGTCAGTAGTGAGGGAGTTCTTCACTGTCAGAGGGTCAGCACTGAGGGAGTGCTGCACTGTCAGAGGGTCAGTACTGAGGGAGTGCTGCATTGTCAGAGCGTCAGTACTGAGGGAGTGCTGCATTGTCAGAGGGTCAGTACTGAGGGAGTGCTGCATTGTCAGAGGGTCAGTACTGAGGGAGTGCTGCATTGTCAGAGGGTCAGTACTGAGGGAGTGCTTCACTGTCAGAGGGTTAGTACTGAGGGAGTGCTGCAATTTTAGCATTGATAACTGAGGTCCCGTCCTCTCAGGTTACGGTAAAATCCGATCTGGTCATTTATCTCAATGTTGCTTGATGGATATTGTGCTCATGTTAGTTGCTACATTCGTTGCCAAAATTACATCAGTGACAGTTCTCCAGAGAGAAAAAATAATCATCATCTGGGAAGCGTTTTTGGATGTCCAGAGATGGTGAAATGTTTTGTAGAAATCATTACAGAATGGATGTGGAAGCCTCATTACAGAATGGATGTGGAAGCCATAGAAAGGGTGCAGAGATTTACAAGGATGTTGCCTGGATTGGGTGGCATGCCTTATGAGGATAGGTTGAGGGAGCTCGGTCTTTTCTCCTTGGAGAGACGCAGGATGAGAGGTGACCTGATAGAGATTTACAAGACGTTGAGAGGTATTGATCGGGTGGATTCTCAGATGCTTTTTCCCAGGACTGAAATGGTTGCTACGAGAGGACACAGGTTTAAGGTGCTGGAGAATAGGTACAGAGGAGATGTCAGGGATAAGTTTTTCACTCAGAGGGTGGTGGGTGAGTGGAATCGGCTGCTGTCAGTGGTGGTGGAGGCAAACTCGATAGGGTCTTTTAAGAGACTTCTGGATGAGTACATGGGACTTAATAGGATTGAGGGTTATAGGTAAGTCTATTTATAAGCCGAGGTAGGTAGGGACATGACCGGCGCAACTTGTGGGCCGAAGGGCCTGTTTGTGCTGTAGTTTTTCTATGTTCTATGTTCTAAATGGGAATCCTTTACAATTTTAAAGGTTACATCACTGATGAGGAAATGGAGAAGTTTCTGGCTTACCTGAGGCACCCCAGGCAGCAGCTGTATCCGAACGGCCCCTGTTTATGGTCAGAACTGTGGCGAGGGAACCCAGACAGCAAGATCACCGCTTACAAGCAAAATCTGTGACCAGACTGGCAGGAAAAGGTTTGAAATCCGCAATGCAATTCATTCTTCTCCTCATGCCCTCTCCCCACCACCCACCAGCATCCTGTTAACTCCAGGCTCCTGTCTCCCCAGGCTCCAGTTAATACCAGACATGTCTCCCCAGGCTCCAGTTAACACCAGTCCCCTGTCTTCCCCCGTCTCCAGTTAATATCAGTCCCATCTCCCCAGGCTCCAGTTAATACCGGTCCCGTCTCCCCAGGCTCCAGTTAATACCAGACGTGTCTCCCCAGGCTCCAGTTAATACCAGACGTGCCTCCCCAGGCTCCAGTTAATAGCAGACGTGTCTTCCCAGGCTCCAGTTAATACCAGACATGTCTCTCCCGGCTCCAATTAATACCAGTCCCATCTCCTCAGGCTCCAGTTAATACCAGACGTGTCTCCCCAGGCTCCAGTGAACACCAGACCCCTGTCTCCCCCCGTCTCCAGTTAATATCAGTCCCGTCTCCCCCGGCTCCAGTTAATACCAGTCCCGTCTCCCCCGGCTCCAGTTAATACCAGAGCTGTCTCCCCCAGGCTCCAGTTAATACCAGTCCCGTCTCCCCAGGCTCCAGTTAATATCAGATGTCTCCCCCCCGGCTCCAGTTAATTCCCTGAGCTGCAATTCAAACAGTTAATTAACACCACTGTTTCATTCTTTTAAGCAGATAAATGATGTTTCTGCAGCCAATACCAGATGGGAGATCTAACGCGCTCAATGTTGGAAGCACTTGGTGACAGAATTAGACACCGCATTTCAGATAATTAATTCCCAATCGGAATGACCAAGGAAAAAATAAACAATCCAATTCGCAATAAAGAGGTTGTGAGCAGCTGTTGGCTATTTGTTCTTGTCTGTCTGAAGGAGCTCTGCAGCGCATTGCACCAGGATATCCGGAACTACTTCACAGTCAGTGGAGAGTTTCCTTTGAATGGTGGTCACTGTTGTAATGTCGGAAACATAGCATCTAATTCAAGCACAGCAAGATCCCACAAGCATCGTGACACTGACCGGGTCTCCTGTGTCCATGATGTTGGTGAAGGGCAAAATATCAGATGCAGCATTCCAACCCTCCCCACTCCTCTTCCTGTCCTGACCTTAGCATTTCTTATGTCCATTGAGGGGGCAGATAGATACTCGGTTTAATGTCCAGGATTGCTGATGACATAAAACTGGGCAGAATTGAGTTCTGAAGAGCATGAAAGGAGGCTTCAAGGTGATTTAGACAAGTTGAGTGGGCAAACACATGGCAGATGCAGTACAACGTGGCTAAATGTGAAGTTACACGACTCAGTATGAAAAACAGAAAGGAAGAGTATCATTTAAATGCTGATATATTCGGAAGCACGGATGTGCAAAGGGATCTGGATGTCCTTGTGCACCAGTCAATGAAAGTAGAGAGGAGGGTGCAGCAAGCAATGAGGAAGACAAATAGTATGTTGGCCTTCATTGCAAGAGGATTTGAGTTCAGAAGTCAGGAGGTCTTACTGCAGTTACACAGGGCCTTGGTGAGACCACACCTGGAGTATTCCATGTAGTTTTGGTCTCCCTACCCAAGAGAGGATATACTTGCCATAGCGGGAGTGCAGCAGAGGTTCACTAGGCTGATACTGGGGTTGGCGGGACTGTCCTGTGAGGAGAGATTGGTTCGACAGGACCTGTATTCACTGGAGTTCAGAAGGATGACAGGAAATCTGATTGAAACAGATACAATTTGCACAGGGCTGGAGAAACGAGATGCAGGGAAGATGTTTTTTCCTGGTTTTGGAATACAGAACCAGGGAACAGCCTCAGACAACAGAATAAACTATTTAAGACTGAGGACAGAATATTAAATTGCGGAGCAGACTCGAAGGGTTGAATGGTCCACCCCCTGCCCCGAGTTTCTACATTTCTGCGTCTCCTACCGAAAGATGCTGCTTGTGACAGTGTTGCACTCCTTCAGCACTGACCCTCTGACAGTGCTGCATTCCCTCAGCACTGACCCTCTGACAGTGCTGCACTCCTTCAGCACTGACCCTCTGACAGTGCTGCATTCCCTCAGCACTGACCGTCCGACAGTGCAGCACTCCCTCAGCACTGACCGTCCGACAGTGCAGCATTCCCTCAGCACTGACCCTCTGACAGTGCAGCACTCCCTCAGCACTGACCCTGACAGTGTTGCATTCCCTCAGCACTGACCCTCTGACAGTGCAGCACTCCCTCAGTGCTGACCCTCTGACAGTGCAGCACTCCCTCAGCACTGACCCTCTGACAGTGCAGCACTCCCTCAGTACTGGCCCTCTGACAGCGCAGCACTCCCTCAGTACTGACCCTCTGACAGTGCAGCACTCCCTCAGCACTGACCCTCTGACAATGCAGCACTCCCTCAGCACTGACCCTCTGACAGTGTTGCATTCCCTCAGCACTGACCCTGACAGTGTTGCATTCCCTCAGCACTGACCCTCTGACAGTGCAGCACTCCCTCAGCACTGACCCTCTGACAGTGCAGCACTCCCTCAGCACTGACCCTCTGACAGTGCAGCACTCCCTCAGCACTGACGCTGACAGTGCAGCACTCCCTCAGCACTGACCCTCCGACAGCTCAGCACTCCCTCAGCATTGACCATCTGACAGTGCAGCATTCCCTCAGCACTGACCCTCTGACAGTGCAGCATTCCCTCAATGTTGAGTCACAGGAGCCTGTGGCACTCGTAAGGGCCAAAGAAACAGGAGAGGAGGAGGATTTGAGATCAGAAGCAGAGATGCCTTACTGCATACGCCATTCGACAGGAGCATGGCTGATCTTCCATCTCAAACCCACTATCCCCACATCCCTCCATTTCCTCAACTTTCAAGAACCTCTCTTCTCAGTCTTGAATACATTCCACGATGGGGCTTCCACCGTTCTTCGGATTACAAACATTCACAACCGACTTAACGAAGAGATTCCTCCTCACCTCAACCCAAAATGGCCGACCCCTTATTCCGAGACTGTTCCGCCGTGTTCTAGATTCTCCCGACCAGGAGAAATGACCTGTCAGCGCCCACCCTGCAAATCCTTCGAGAAGTTTTACAAGTTTCACTGCGATCGCCCCTCAATCTCCTAAACTCCAGAGAATACAAGGCCCCAATCTCTCCTCTTAACCCGGTAATCAATCTCGTAAACTTCCTCTGCGACACTCCTGCTGTGTAAAATGTTTTGGTGCTCCGGGGCTGGGGGGCGGTGGGGAGCATGGAAACTAAAAGCGCTCGCAGTCGACTCACGGGACCCTCGGTGGACTGAGAGTTGAGACCGACAGAAACAGGCCGCATGCCTCGCTCCTCAATCCACACATTTATTCTCAACATCAACATTTCAAACACAAAAACTACAAACGGTGACAGGAACCGTCATGGAAGCTGTCCTCGACATCGGGGACTCTTGGCAATGCTGTCCCCCTCCGGTCCCTAATCCGCTCGCCTGCAGGGAAGGGCGGAGGGGGCTCGGGGAAGGTTGGGAGTAGGAAGTTCTCTCAACCGATGTAGATACGGTGGAAGTCGTTGGCTCCGAAGGCGGCGTTGCATTTGGGGCACTTGCGCTGCCGCGTGTCGTAGCGGGTCTTGACGCACTCGAAGCAGAAGACGTGGAAACACTTGGTCAGCACGGCGTCCTTCTTCCTCATGTTGCAGCAGGGACAGGTCAGCTTGGCCTGTCCCCGGGAGTGTGGGCGGAGAGGAGGTGAAGAGAGTGAGAGAGAAGCACAGGATGAGATTTCAGATGCAGCTTTCGATCGCTTTGAAGCAACATTCCCACTCCAATCCCTGGATAATGTATCCCCGCATGCCAGAGGAAGACCCCTTGGAAAGGTCAATCCTCCTGCATCCACAAGCTAAGAAAATGGATCCCTCACACCCAGGTGAACACCGCAACCCTAAAAATGGCCTCCCAGTTTCCCAATTACCCTCCTTCAAATCTTTCCGCAGCCTACCCCAACACTTGAGACTCAAAAAAATGGACTGATCTTATCCAAGTGCAAACCTCTTTCTCCCCACCCTCACAGCAAATGGACCCATTCAGATCACTTACCCTCGGCGAAAAGATAATGGGCTGGTCCTCTCCAAGCACTAACCCCCAGGTGAAGGAAGGAACCAGCTACTCCCCACCCACCTCGCACCCAAATGGACCTGCCCTTTCCACCCTGGGAAAATGGATTAATCCAATCTCAGTCCCCCCTCCCCACACCAGGCAGAGTGACAGATCACGTCACTTTCCCTCACAGAGTAGGGGTGGCTCTGGCTCTCCCCACGCCACTGGAATATGGTTTCATCCGCCTTCCGGCCCCCCTCAGCCCACCTGCAACCACCCCCCTCCCCCGCCTCAGACAAAGGACCAAATGGCACCTCACGTCCTGAAATTAGGCAAAGCCGACTGATGAACCGTTCTGATTACAGCTCCCAACCCCACTGGAATATGGACTGGTTCTCATTGCTTCCCTCTTGTCGATGTGATCATCACCCTCTACACGTATCACAAAACCCAACACCATGCTGAAATTGGAGACGACAAACCGCCCCCTGTGATATGGATCGGATATCCCACTCCCTCTGGAATGTGGACGGATCCGCACAGGCGCTGTCCCATCTCCCCAGTCCCTCCGCGCCGTGCCCGCGCCCCTCTGCGCCATCCCCTTCATCAGAGACTGCACCAATGTCCAAATCGCACACCTTGTAATCTTTGATCTCCTCCATCAGGATCTCGTCACAGTTGGTGAACATCTCCGGCTTCTTCTGTCGCTCCAACTTGCGACGCAGCTTCGAGATGTCTTCCTAAAACCAGAAAAGAGGAAAGTCATCTCACTATCCCACTCTGCCCAGAGCAACCACCTTCACCACTCACACGAGAGGGAGCTTTACTCTGTATCTAACCCTGTGCTGTACCTGTCCTGGGAGTGTTTGATGGGGACAGTGTCGAGGGAGTTTTACCCTGTATCTAACCCCGTGCTGTACCTGTCCTGGGAGTGTTTGATGGGGACAGTGTAGAGAGAGCTTTACTCTGTACCTAACCCCGTGCTGTACCTGTCCTGGGAGTGTTTGACGGGGACAGTGTAGAGGGAGCTTTACTCTGTATCTAACCCCGTGCTGTACCTGTCCTGGGTGCGCTCAATGCTAACACTGGGTTATAAATTTCTCTAGCATTGGCCACAGACATGCATACCTGTGCTCGCTTGTAGTTGAAGGTTTCTTTCTCCCGGGCCACACTGCTCTCAATTATGTTGTTCTGAACCTCAGACAGTTTCTTCTGATCAGCCTCGAGCTGCACTTTCAGATCCTCACCGAGCTGGGCAGCTTCCACAGCCTGGGACAGAGGGAGAGAAGAGAGACACAGCGATTAGACTGAGGGGAACAGAGACACAGCGATTAGACCGAGGAGAACAGGGACACAGCGATTAGTCTGAGGAGAACAGGGACACAGCGATTAGACCGAGGGGAACAGAGACACAGCGATTAGACTGAGGGGAACAGAGACACAGCGATTAGACCGAGGAGAACAGGGACACAGCGATTAGTCTGAGGAGAACAGGGACACAGCGATTAGACCGAGGGGAACAGAGACACGGCGATTAGACCGAGGGGAACAGAGACACAGCGATTAGACTGAGGGGAACAGGGACACAGCGATTAGACTGAGGGGAACAGAGACACAGCGATTAGACTGAGGGGAACAGGGACACAGCGATTAGTCTGAGGAACAGAGACACAGCGATTAGACTGAGGGGAACAGGGACACAGCGATTAGTCTGAGGAACAGAGACACAGCGATTAGACTGAGGGGAACAGGGACACAGCGATTAGTCTGAGGAGAACAGGGACACGGCGATTAGACCGAGGGGAACAGGGACACGGCGATTAGACCGAGGAGAACAGGGACACGGCGATTAGACTGAGGGGAACAGAGACACGGCGATTAGACTGAGGGGAACAGAGACACGGCGATTAGACCGAGGGGAACAGGGACACGGCGATTAGACTGAGGGGAACAGAGATACAGCGATTAGACTGAGGGGAACAGAGACACGGCGATTAGACTGAGGGGAACAGGGACACAGCGATTAGACTGAGGGGAACAGAGACACAGCGATTAGACCGAGGAGAACAGGGACACGGCGATTAGACTGAGGAGAACAGGGACACGGCGATTAGACTGAGGGGAACAGGGACACAGCGATTAGACCGAGGGGAACAGAGATACAGCGATTAGACTGAGGGGAACAGAGACACAGCGATTAGACCGAGGGGAACAGAGACACAGCGATTAGACCGAGGAGAACAGGGACACGGCGATTAGACTGAGGGGAACAGGGACACAGCGATTAGACCGAGGGGAACAGAGATACAGCGATTAGACTGAGGGGAACAGAGACACAGCGATTAGACTGAGGGGAACAGAGACACAGCGATTAGACTGAGGAGAACAGGGACACAGCGATTAGACCGAGGGGAACAGGGACACAGCGATTAGACTGAGGAACAGAGAGACAGCGATTAGACTGAGGGGAACAGGGACACGGCGATTAGACTGAGGGGAACAGAGAGACAGCGATTAGACCGAGGGGAACAGGGACACGGCGATTAGACTGAGGGGAACAGGGACACAGCGATTAGACCGAGGGGAACAGAGACACAGCGATTAGACTGAGGAACAGAGAGACAGCGATTAGACTGAGGGGAACAGGGACACGGCGATTAGACTGAGGAACAGAGAGACAGCGATTAGACCGAGGGGAACAGAGACACAGCGATTAGACTGAGGAACAGAGAGACAGCGATTAGACTGAGGGGAACAGGGACACGGCGATTAGACTGAGGGGAACAGGGACACAGCGATTAGACCGAGGGGAACAGAGACACAGCGATTAGACTGAGGAACAGAGAGACAGCGATTAGACTGAGGGGAACAGGGACACGGCGATTAGACCGAGGAGAACAGGGACACGGCGATTAGACTGAGGGGAACAGAGACACAGCGATTAGACTGAGGGGAACAGAGACACAGCGATTAGACTGAGGGGAACAGGGACACGGCGATTAGACTGAGGGGAACAGGGACACGGCGATTAGACCGAGGAGAACAGAGACACAGCGATTAGACTGAGGGGAACAGGGACACGGCGATTAGACCGAGGAGAACAGAGACACAGCGATTAGACTGAGGGGAACAGAGACACAGCGATTAGACTGAGGGGAACAGAGACACAGCGATTAGACTGAGGGGAACAGAGACACAGCGATTAGACTGAGGGGAACAGGGACACGGCGATTAGACCGAGGAGAACAGAGACACAGCGATTAGACTGAGGGGAACAGGGACACGGCGATTAGACTGAGGGGAACAGGGACACGGCGATTAGACCGAGGAGAACAGGGACACGGCGATTAGACTGAGGGGAACAGGGACACGGCGATTAGACCGAGGGGAACAGGGACACGGCGATTAGACTGAGGGGAACAGGGACACGGCGATTAGACTGAGGGGAACAGGGACACGGCGATTAGACTGAGGGGAACAGGGACACGGCGATTAGACTGAGGGGAACAGGGACACGGCGATTAGACTGAGGGGAACAGGGACACGGCGATTAGACTGAGGGGAACAGGGACACAGCGATTAGACCGAGGGGAACAGAGACACAGCGATTAGACTGAGGAACAGAGAGACAGCGATTAGACTGAGGGGAACAGGGACACGGCGATTAGACCGAGGAGAACAGGGACACGGCGATTAGACTGAGGGGAACAGGGACACGGCGATTAGACCGAGGAGAACAGAGACACAGCGATTAGACTGAGGAACAGAGAGACAGCGATTAGACTGAGGAACAGAGACACAGCGATTAGACTGAGGAACAGAGAGACAGCGATTAGACTGAGGGGAACAGGGACACAGCGATGAGACCGAGGAACAGAGAGACAGCGATTAGACTGAGGGGAACAGGGACACAGCGATTAGACTGAGGGGAACAGGGACACAGCGATTAGACTGAGGAGAACAGGGACACAGCGATTAGTCTGAGGGGAACAGGGACACAGCGATTAGTCTGAGGGGAACAGAGACACAGCGATTAGACTGAGGGGAACAGGGACACAGCGATTAGACTGAGGGGAACAGGGACACAGCGATTAGACTGAGGAGAACAGAGACACGGCGATTAGACTGAGGGGAACAGGGACACGGCGATTAGACCGAGGGGAACAGAGACACGGCGATTAGACCGAGGGGAACAGGGACACGGCGATTAGACTGAGGGGAACAGAGACACGGCGATTAGACTGAGGGGAACAGAGACACGGCGATTAGTCTGAGGGGAACAGAGACACAGCGATTAGACTGAGGGGAACAGGGACACGGCGATTAGTCTGAGGGGAACAGAGACACGGCGATTAGTCTGAGGGGAACAGGGACACAGCGATTAGTCTGAGGGGAACAGGGACACAGCGATTAGACCGAGGGGAACAGGGATACAGCGATTAGACTGAGGGGAACAGGGACACGGCGATTAGACTGAGGGGAACAGGGACACGGCGATTAGACCGAGGGGAACAGGGACACGGCGATTAGTCTGAGGAGAACAGGGACACGGCGATTAGTCTGAGGGGAACAGGGACACGGCGATTAGACCGAGGGGAACAGAGACACGGCGATTAGACCGAGGGGAACAGAGACACGGCGATTAGTCTGAGGAGAACAGGGACACAGCGATTAGACCGAGGGGAACAGGGACACGGCGATTAGACTGAGGGGAACAGGGACACAGCGATTAGACTGAGGGGAACAGGGACACAGCGATTAGACTGAGGGGAACAGGGACACGGCGATTAGACCGAGGGGAACAGGGACACGGCGATTAGACCGAGGGGAACAGAGACACAGCGATTAGACCGAGGGGAACAGGGACACGGCGATTAGACCGAGGGGAACAGGGACACGGCGATTAGACCGAGGGGAACAGGGACACGGCGATTAGACCGAGGGGAACAGAGACACAGCGATTAGACTGAGGGGAACAGGGACACAGCGATTAGTCTGAGGAACAGAGACACAGCGATTAGACTGAGGGGAACAGAGACACGGCGATTAGTCTGAGGGGAACAGGGACACAGCGATTAGACCGAGGGGAACAGGGACACAGCGATTAGTCTGAGGGGAACAGGGACACAGCGATTAGACCGAGGGGAACAGGGACACAGCGATTAGTCTGAGGAGAACAGGGACACGGCGATTAGACTGAGGGGAACAGGGACACGGCGATTAGACCGAGGGGAACAGAGACACGGCGATTAGACCGAGGAGAACAGGGACACAGCGATTAGACTGAGGGGAACAGGGACACAGCGATTAGACCGAGGGGAACAGGGACACGGCGATTAGACCGAGGGGAACAGAGACACGGCGATTAGACCGAGGAGAACAGGGACACAGCGATTAGACTGAGGGGAACAGGGACACAGCGATTAGACCGAGGAGAACAGGGACACGGCGATTAGACCGAGGGGAACAGGGACACAGCGATTAGACCGAGGGGAACAGAGACACGGCGATTAGACCGAGGGGAACAGAGACACAGCGATTAGACCGAGGGGAACAGGGGACACAGCGATTAGACTGAGGGGAACAGGGACACAGCGATTAGACTGAGGGGAACAGGGACACAGCGATTAGACTGAGGGGAACAGAGACACAGCGATTAGACTGAGGGGAACAGGGACACGGCGATTAGACTGAGGGGAACAGAGACACGGCGATTAGACCGAGGGGAACAGAGACACGGCGATTAGACCGAGGAGAACAGGGACACAGCGATTAGACTGAGGGGAACAGGGACACAGCGATTAGACCGAGGGGAACAGGGACACAGCGATTAGACTGAGGGGAACAGGGACACGGCGATTAGACCGAGGGGAACAGAGACACGGCGATTAGACCGAGGAGAACAGGGACACAGCGATTAGACTGAGGGGAACAGGGACACAGCGATTAGACTGAGGGGCGGGAGGGGGAATTGGTGGGACGGGGGGGGATGGGACGGGGGTGGGGGGGATGGGACGGGGTTGGGGGGGGATGGGACGGGGTTGGGGGGGGATGGGACGGGGTTGGGGGGGATGGGACGGGGTTGGGGGGGATGGGACGGGGTTGGGGGGGATGGGACGGGGTTGGGGGGGATGGGACGGGGTTGGGGGGATGGGACGGGGTTGGGGGGGATGGGACGGGGTTGGGGGGGATGGGACGGGGTTGGGGGGATGGGACGGGGTTGGGGGGGATGGGACGGGGTTGGGGGGGGATGGGACGGGGTTGGGGGGGATGGGACGGGGTTGGGGGGATGGGACGGGGTTGGGGGGATGGGACGGGGTTGGGGGGAGGGACGGGGTTGGGGGGGATGGGACGGGTTGGGGGGATGGGACGGGGTTGGGGGGGATGGGACGGGGTTGGGGGGGGATGGGACGGGGTTGGGGGGGATGGGACGGGGTTGGGGGGGATGGGACGGGGTTGGGGGGGATGGGACGGGGTTGGGGGGATGGGACGGGGTTGGGGGGGATGGGACGGGGTTGGGGGGGATGGGACGGGGTTGGGGGGGATGGGACGGGGTTGGGGGGGATGGGACGGGGTTGGGGGGGATGGGACGGGGTTGGGGGGGATGGGACGGGGTTGGGGGGGATGGGACGGGGTTGGGGGGGGATGGGACGGGGTTGGGGGGTGGGACGGGGTTGGGGGGGATGGGACGGGGTTGGGGGGGATGGGACGGGGTTGGGGGGGATGGGACGGGGTTGGGGGGGATGGGACGGGGTTGGGGGGGATGGGAACGGGGTTGGGGGGGATGGGACGGGGGTTGGGGGGGATGGGACGGGGTTGGGGGGGATGGG